>NC_057798.1:186990629-187028368 GCF_018294505.1 Triticum aestivum | reverse complement strand
GGATTCAATTAGCAGCAGTAGCGAAGGAATCGCTCCATCGGGTTCAGTTAACAGCCATCGATCGATCGCTCGGGTTCAGTAACGCGTAGCCCGCAGTGCAATCGCTCGGGTTCAGTTAAAGCCCAACGCCTCGCTCGGCTTCATTTAGATCCAATGCCATGCACACACACGCGTACTTGTACGAGAGAAATGCGCATCGCTCCGCCCCCGACCTCCCACCGTAACCGGCAACTCCCCGAAATTTTCCTCCCCCTCGCTTCTACCACGGTTTTTTCTGTCATGGACGGCCCAAAGAATGTCATGCAGCTGCGTCTCCGGCCTGCCCAGGACGAAAAGCCCATTTTCTGTCATGATTTTTTGTCATAGAAGTAGGAACCCACCACATCTATGATGATACCGGGTTTTGTCACAATTATCATCATAGAAGTGTCATATGTATGACAGAAAAAAAATTCGTTCGGCCCAAAATGTCACGGATGTGTCTTTTTTTTGTAGTGAAGGTATCAATCCAGTAGGAGACCACGCACAAGTCCCTCATACCTACACAAAATGATAGCTCCTCGCAACCAACGCGATTAGGAGTTGTCAATCCCTTCACGGTCACTTACGAGAGCGAGATCTGATCGAGATGATAAATAATATTTTTGGTATTTTTGATAGATAGATGCAAAGTGAAAAGTAAAAGGCAAAGTAAAAACAAAGCAAGTAAATAAGGTAATGGAGATTGATATGATGAGAATAGACCCGGGGGCCATAGGTTTCACTAGTGGCTTCTCTCAAGAGCATAGATATTCTACGGTGGGTGAACAAATTACTGTTGAGCAATTGACAGAATTGAGCATAGTTATGAGTATATCTAGGTATGATAATGTATATAGGCATCACGTCCGAGACAAGTAGATCGAAACAATTCTGCATCTACTACTATTACTCCACTCATCGACCGCTATCCAGCATGCATCTAGAGTATTAAGTTAAAAACAGAGTAACGCCTTAAGCAAGATGACATGATGTAGAGCGATAAATTCATGCAACATGATAAAAACCCCATCTTGTTATCCTCGATGGAAACAACACAATACGTGCCTTGATGCCCCTTCTGTCACTGGGAAAGGACACCGCAAGATGGAACCCAAAGCTAAGCACTTCTCCCATTGCAAGAACTACCAATCTAGTTGGCCAAACCAAAAGGATAATTCGAAGAGACTTGCAAAGATAACTCAATCATACATAAAAGAATTCAGAGAAGATTCAAATATTGTTCATAGATAAGCTAGATTATAAACCCACAATTCATCGATCTCAACAAACACACCACAAAAAAGAAGATTACATCGAATAGATCTCCACGAGAGAGGGGGAGAACATTGTATTGAGATCCAAAGAGAGAGAACAAGGCATCTAGCTACTAGCTATGGACCCGAAGGTCTGAAGTAAACTACTCACACTTCATCGGAGGGGCTATGGTGTTGATGTAGAAGCCCTCCGTGGTGGATGCCCCCTCCGGCGGAGCTCCGGAACAGGCCCCAAGATGGGATCTCGTGGATACAGAAGGTTGCGGCGGTGGAATTAGTTTTTTGTCTCCTATTCTGATCGTTTTGGGATACGTAGGTATATATAGGAGGAAGGAGTACGTCGGTGGAGCAACAGGGGGGCCACGAGGCAGGGGGGCGCGCCCTAGGGGGGGCGCCCCCCACCCTCGTGATGCCTCTGTTTTGTCTTGGAGTAGGGTCCAACTCTCCTGGATCACGTTCGGTGAGAAAATCATGTTCCCGAAGGTTTCATTCCGTTTGGACTCCGGTTTGATATTCCGTTTCTTCGAAACACTGAAATAGGCAAAAAACAGCAAATCTGGGCTGGGCCTCCGGTTAATAGGTTAGTCCCAAAAATAATATATAAGTGGAAAATAAAGCCCAATATAGTCCAAAACAGTAGATAAAGTAGCATGGAGCAATCAAAAATTATAGATACATAGGAGACGTATCAGGCATCCCCAAGCTTAATTCCTGCTCGTCCTCGAGTAGGTAAATGATAAAAAAGAATTTTTGATGCGGAGTGATACTTTGGCATAATTTCAATGTAAATCTTCTTAATTGTGGCATGAATATTCAAATCCAAAAGATTCAAGACAAAAGTTCATATTGACATAAAATTAATAATACTTCAAGCATACTAATCAAAGCAATCATGTCTTCTCAAAATAACATGGCAAAAGAAAGTTCATCCCTACAAAATCATATAGTTAGGCTATGCTTTATTTTCGTCACACAAAGATGTTCATAACTTCTATACCCCCGATGACAAGCCAAGCAATTGTTTCATACTTAAATAATCTCAAACATTTTCAACCTTCACGCAATACATGAGCGTGAGCCATGGATATAGCACTATGGGTGGAATAGAATATGATGATGGGGATTGTGTGGACAAGACAAAAAAGGAGAAAGTTTCATATTGACGAGGATAATCAATGGGCTATGGAGATTCCCATCAATTGATGTCAACATGAGGAGTAGGGATTGCCATGCAATGGATGCACTAGAGCTATGAATGCTCAACAAAAGAAAACTAGTGGGTGTGCATCCAACTCGCTTGCTCATGAAGACCTAGGGCATTTGAGGAAGCCCATCGTAGGAATATACAAGCCAAGTTCTATAATGAAAAATTCCCACTAGTATAAAAAGACAACTTATGAGACTCACTACATGAATAACAAGGTGCTACTTTGAAGCACAATATATGAGACTCACTACATGAAGAACAAGGTGCTACTTTGAAGCACAAGTGTGGAAAAAGAGATAGTAGCATTGCTCTTTTTATTTTATTTTTATTTTTATTTTGGGACTTTCCCTTTTTTTGGCATTTCTCTCTTTTTTTATTTGGGAAATGCTCTAATAATGATGATCATCACACTTCTATTGATTACAACATAAGGATTACAACTCGAAACTTAGAACAAGATATGACTCTATATGAATGCCTCCGGCGTTGTACCGGGATGGTGCAATGAATCAAGAGTGACATGTATGAAAAATAATGCATGGTGGCTTTGCCACAAATACGATGTCAACTACATGATCATGCAATGGCAATATGACAAAAGTAATGTATGTCATGATGATGATGGAAGTTGCATGGCAATATATCTCGGAATGGCTATGGAAATGCCATGATAGGTAGGTATGGTGGCTGTTTTGAGGAAGATATAAGGAGGTTTATGTGTGATAGAGCGTATCGTATCACGGGGTTTGGATTCACCAGCGAAGTTTGCACCAACTCTCAAGGTGAGAAAGGGCAATGCACGGTACCGAAGAACCTAGCAAAGGCGGAAAGGTGAGAGTGCGTATAATCCATGGACTCAACATTAGTCAAAAGAACTCATATACTTATTGAAAAAACTTAGAAGCCATCAAAAATCAAGTACCACGCGCATGCTCCTAGGGGGATAGATTGGTAGGAAAAGACCATCGCTCGTCCCCGACCGCCACTCATAAGGATGCACAAGCCAGGTACACTTCATGTTTCAAATTTGTTACACAACGTTAACCATACGTGCATGCTACGGGACTTGCAAACTTCAACACAAGCATTTCTCAAATTCACAATTATCCAACTAGCACGACTTTGATATTATCACCTCCATATCTCAAAACAATGATCAAGCATCAAACTTATCTTAGTATTCAATTCACTCAAAAGAAAGTTTCACATATCTTGAACACCAAGTATATTAACATTAAGCAAATTACCATGCTATTAACGACTTTCAAAATAATCTAAGTGAAGCATGAGAGATCAATAGTTTCTTTAAAACAAATCCACCACCGTGCTCTAAAAGATCTAAGTGAAGCACTAGAGCAAAAATTATCACGCTCAAAAGATATAAGTGAAGCACTATGAGCAAAACTATCAAGCTCAATAGATATAAGTGAAGCACATAGAGTATTCTAGCAAATTCCAATTCATGTATGGCTCTCTCAAAAGGTGTGTACACCAAGGATGATTTTGGTAAACTAACAAGCAAAGACGCAAATAATACAAGACGCTCCAAGCAAAACACATATCATGTGGTGAATAAAAATATAGTTCCAAGTAAATTACCGATGGAAGTGGACGAAAGAGGGGATGCCTTCCGGGGCATCCCCAAGCTTTGACTTTTTGGTGTCCTTGGATTATCTTGGGGGTGCCATGGGCATCCCCAAGCTTAGGCTCTTGCCACTCCTTGTTACATAATCCATCAAAAAAAATCACCCAAAACTTGAAAACTTCACAACACAAAACTCAATAGAAATCTCGTGAGCTCCGTTAGAGAAAGAAAACAAAAGACTACTTCAAAGTAATGTAATGAACTCATTCTTTATTTATATTGGTGTTAAACCTACTGTATTCCAACTTCTCTATGGATTATAAACTATTTTACTAGCCATAGATTCATCAAAATAAGCAAACAACACACGCAAAACAGAATCTGTCAAAAACAGAACAGTCTGTAGTAATCTGTAACTAACGCAAACTTATGGAACTCTAAAAATTCTACCAAAATAGGAAGTCCTGGACAATTGTTTATTCAACATCAGCAAAAAGAATCAATGCAAAAGCACGTTTATGTGATTTAACAAAATTATATTCGTGCGTGCAAAGTTTCTGTTTTTCAGCAGAATCAAATCAACTATCATCGTAGGTTATCCTATAGGTTCTACTTGGCACAAACACTAATTAAAAAATAAAACCACATCCAAACAGAGGCTAGATGGATTATTTATTCCTAAACATGAGCAAAAAAATGGGTTGCCTCCCAACAAGCGCTATCGTTTAACGCCCCTAGCTAGGCATAAAAGCAAGGATAGATCTAGGTATTGCCATCTTTGGTAGGCAATCCATAAGTGGCTTTCATGATAGATTCATATGGTAATTTTATTTTCTTTCTAGGGAAGTGTTCCATGCCCTTCTTTAAGGGAAATTGGAATCGAATATTCCCTTCCTTCATATGAATAATTGCACCAATCGTTCTAAGGAAAGATCTACCAAGAATAATAGGACATGAAGGATTGCAATCTATATCAAGAACGATAAACTCTACGGGTACATAATTCCTATTTGCAACAATAAGAACATCATTAATTCTTCCCATAGGATTTTTAATAGTGGAATCCGCAAGATGCAAGTTTAGAGAGCAATCATCAAAGTCACGGAAATCTAGCAAATCACACAAAGTTTTGGGAATAGTAGAGACACTAGCACCCAAATCACACAAAGCATGAAACTCATAATATTTAATTTTAATTTTAATAGAAGGTTCCCACTCATCATAGAGTTTTCTAGGGATAGAAACTTTCAACTCAAGTTTTTCTTCATAAGATTGCATCAAGGCATCAACAATGTGTTCGGTAAAGGCCTTATTTTGACTATAAGCATGAGGACAATCTAGCACGGATTGCAACAAGGAAATACAACCAATTAAAGAGCAATTTTCATAATTAAATTCCTTGAGATCCAAAATAGTGGGTTTAGCAACATCTAGGTTTTTATTTCTTTCAATCCCACTTTCATCAATTTCATCATCAAGATCTAGAAACTCCGAATTCTTAAAACGCCTTCTAGGTAAAGGAAGATCATCTTCAGTTTCATCAAGATTCATATTGCAAAACAAAGATTTGATGGGGGACACATAAATAACTTTTAGATCTTCATCTTGATTTTCATAGGAATTCGTTTTAGCGGCCATCTTATTGACTAAGGTATCTTGCATATCCGAAATTTCAGCTGTCATTTTTTCAAGACGAGCAATTTGGGCTCTTATACCATCAAATTCTTTAGACATATCATCGAGTTCTTTATTCATATAACTCATAAAAAATTGTTCCTTAAGCTCGTTTCGAAAGAAATTATTGAGCTCAAATTTAAAAACCATAAACTTTCTGACATTGCTTTCGATCTCACCTAGCCTTTTAAGGTGAAGATCGCCAAATCTAGGTAGAGCCATCGCTACAAGCAAGCAAACTAGCACACGAGCAAACTTATACACACCCTTAGCTATTCCTGAATGGAAATGGGATAAAATTGGTATGGATTTCATTACCGGTTTTCCCAGGACCAAGAGAGGGAATAATGCTATTTTCGTCGTTGTCGATCGTCTTTCCAAAGTAGCCCATTTCTTACCTGTTCGTGAGAGTATAACCGCTAGTCAGCTGGCAGACTTATACATCTCCCGAATAGTGTCTCTCCATGGTGTTCCTTTGGAAATTAACTCGGATCGAGGAAGTCTTTTCACCTCTCGATTTTGGGAAAGTTTCCAAAACGCTATGGGAACCCGCCTTTCCTTTAGCACCGCTTTCCACCCTCAGTCGAGTGGTCAAGTGGAACGCGTCAACCAGATTCTAGAAGACATGCTTCGAGCCTCTGTTATCTCATTCGGAATGGATTGGGAGAAGTGCCTTCCATTTGCCGAATTCGCTTACAACAACAGCTATCAATCTAGCTTGGGTAAAGCCCCTTTTGAAGTTCTCTATGGACGACGGTGTCGAACACCCCTTAACTGGTCAGAAACCGGGGAAAGACAATTCTTTGGCCCGGATATGATTCAGGAAGCAGAAGAGCAAGTTCGCATTGTTCGTGAAAAGTTGAAAACAGCCCAATCTCGTCAAAAGAGTGAATATGACCGAAAACATAAGGCTATGACTTTCGAGGTTGACGAGAAAGCTTACCTTCGGGTTACCCCTCTGAAGGGAACCCACCGTTTCGGTATCAAAGGCAAATTGGCTCCTCGTTACATTGGACCTTTTCGCATTCTCGCCAAATGAGGAGAAGTTGCCTACCAGTTGGAACTACCTCCGCACCTCTCCAGAGTCCACGATGTCTTCCACGTTTCTCAACTCAGGCGTTGCTTCTCAGATCCTATCCGTGGAGTGGACCACGAAACGCTTGATCTCCAAGATAATCTTACATATCGAGAGTACCCCATTCGTATCCTCGATCAGGCCGAGCATACCACTCGACGTCATAATATCAAGTTTCTCAAAGTATAATGGTCGCACCATTCTGAGGATGAAGCAACTTGGGAAAGGGAGGATCGTCTTCGACTTGAGTATCCCGCCTTCTTCCCGGAGGAACCCAAATCTCGGGACGAGATTCTTTTGAGTGGGGGTGAGTTGTCACACCCTAGTTAGCCATGCATTAGAGTGTTGCATCATGTCTACTCTTTCATCAGAAACCTGAAATGGGGATGACTGAACCCCCAGTCCCCTCTGAATCCAATTAGGGTTTACTAAAAACTTTTTCAATGAACCTGAAATTCCCTTCTAAAATGCCCATCATTTTTGTCTTGGTTCAGAACCTCTGCCAAAAGTGGTGCACATTTTCCTAGGCCATCCTAGGGTTTTTGAATTAAATCATAAATATTTGAATTTGGGCATTTAAAATTATATAAAATATTTAAATGCTCAAATATCTCCAAACTAAAATGTTTCATGTTGGAAATAATCCAACTATGGACCAGGAGTAGTTTGGTGATTTTAGGAGTTGCCTAAGTATTTTATTTAATTCAACAAAGTTGCAGAAGTATTAAAAAAACAGAAAACAGAAAAAAATGGAAAAAGCTTACCTGGCGCCCAGCACCTGGCCCACCTGCCGGCCCAGCCCAGCACCGCGCCAGCGAGCTGCTTGCCGGCCAGGCAGGCAGGCAGGTGCTCGACGGCGAGCACCGCATGGGTGCCACGCACCTGCTCGCCGCCTCGCCGCTCCCCTCGCCCGGTGACGCCGTGAATCGGCCTCTCTCTCTCTCCCGAACCTCCCAGACACCCCCTCTCCTCTCCAGCTCCTCTCCCTCGCTCTCCCACGCCATGGCCGACGCCATCGCCGCCACCCCCTCGCCGTAGCCACGCCCTCCGTCAACCCCACGCCGTGCCACCGTGTCCAGGAGCTCCGCCGCCGTCCACTTCATCGAGCTAGCCGAGCCCCGTGTGCTCGTGCGGCCCGAGACCACCGCACCGACCTCGCCCGAGCTCGCCGTCGCCGGAGATCCCCTTCAAAGCCGTCGCCGCCTCAGCTCGTCCCCGACCCCGCCGGTGGCCTCTACGGGAGCGCTGTGAGCCTAGCTACCCCTCCGACCCTCCCTCTCTCATTCCCGAGCCGTGTAGCCACCGCACGAAGATCATACGCACGCACCGCCGCGGATCTCGTCGCCGACGTGCTCTCGGCCATCCTTCGGCCAACCCGTGGTGTCCAACGCACTCACCACGCTGCGTTGGGCCCAACCGTGCACTTCCCGCACCTCCCCGCACACCCTAGGCCGAGTTCGCTTTCACCCGAACTCCGGTGGCCGCCAAAGTCGTCGCCGGCGCCAACTCCGGCCACCCCGACCCCAACGGACTCCACCAAGAGCTGCGGCTCGTCCTCAGCTCCACTCCGGTGGTCTCCGCGACCCATTTGGTGGCCGAAACGGCCAAAACCACTTCCGCCGCCGCGTCGGGCTCGCCGGCGGCTAAACGCCGGTGCAGCCGACCCGGGTTTGACCACGGGTGGGCCCTGGTTGACTCCCCTGAGTCAATGACAGGTGGAGCCCAGCCCTGTTAATTAAACAGGTTTAGTTTTAATTAAACTTTAATTAATTTAATCACCCTGACATGCGGGACCCACTGTCAGGTTTGACCCGGACGTGTTCTGTTGACCTGCTGACGTCACACTGACGTCAGGCTGACGCAATAATTGATTTTCTGGAATTATTCTAATATAGGAAATTCCAGAATATAATTTAAACTTCAAAAATTCATAACTTTTATTCTGTAACTCCAAATCAGACAAATTATATATGAAAAATGATCAGAAAAATCCAATCTATCCATATGTACTATTTTCATGCATGACTAAACAAGTTAACTTGATGTTTAATGCAGAACAAGGAAAAACACTTTAAAGGGCCATGTTTGAGTTTGAAATTTGAATCTTTGATTCAAATTGGTTCAAACCCTTCTGGTCTTAGTTGCATTAGCCCAACACACTCATATTGCTATGTTTCATGCATGCATCATATTGTTGCACATTGTTTGGTGATGGTTGTATATCGGTGTTCTTTGCGGCAGGATCTGCCCCCGAGGAGTACCGTGATTACCCTAATGAAGAACTGTATCAGTGCACCGAACCATCAGGCAAGCAACCAACCATTTGATCATATCGATACAATCCCATGTTCTCGCCCCTGCTCTCTTTTACTGCATTAAGACAACGCGTTTCAAACTGCTGTGTGCTACGGTAGTTGAACCCACTTCCTCTGCATGACCTGTCATTGCCACAGTAACTAGATGAAACCCACTAGCATGTGTAGGAGTTGATTGAGCCATATGTATGTGTTGTTCCTACCTTGCTATGCCTGCTATGCTTAGAGTCGTGTCAGGTCTGGTTCATCTGGGTGATGGGCTAGAGTGAAATGGTTATGTCGGTAATGAGAGTGGTGTGGTGAACACGATTTGGTAAAGGTATCGATGAGAGGCCATGTAGGAGTACATGGTGGGTTGTTTCATTGAAGCCGACCTTAAGCACTGAGATCTGTATGTGTGATTTAAGATACAGCTACTACCATGCATTGGGCCCTGAAATATGACCCTGCTTGACTTCTTATTCACCCTAGCTCTCTGTCCAGGAGTTGCAAGTAGTTTCTGGTGTTTGTAGCCTACTGGAGGCCGTGGACAGCGCTGACCGTAGGGGTGGGCTGTGATGCGGTAGGTACGTGGCCGGGTGTACCGAATACCCGTTAGGTATCTCGGGAACCCTGTTCACATCGTTCGGGGCCGTATGGGAAACCTCGGCCGGACTCCCTGCGGATGGAACCTGGATAGGCGATAAACCTGGACTAGAGGCTTAGGTGTTTAGGTAGGTCGTGGTCTACACCCACGTCGGCTTTCGCTTGAAGTCTGCCGAGCACATGTCGTGTGCAGACGCTAAGTGGTGGAAACATGTATGAAGAAGCACACCCCTGCAGGGTTATCATGATCTATTCGAATAGCCGCGTTCGCGGTAAAGGACTACTTGGTTGCCTATACAGTTCATAGACAAGTAAATGGAAACTACTAAAAGCCTCAAGATAAGTGTGAGTGCCGAGGATGGCTCTTCCGTAGGAAGACGGAGGTGGATCCTCGGTAGTGTATTGAATTGGTGAGTAGTGGACTCGTGTGCGCAAAACCATTTCGAGTTGGAGTCTCGTAGGTTAGCCTAGCCAAGAGTCAAAGCTGGCTTGCTGCAACAACTCCACCAACCCTTCTTGATAACATGCATGTATGTAGGATCTGATGTAAGTCTTGTTGAGTACCTTTGTACTCATGTTGCTATAATTTACATTTTTACAGAAGACGCTGCAACCCCTTCTGATGGGTTCTACGTAGACGTTGACATCAATGGGTAGGCTAAGACCCAGGTGGTGATCCTGAGCTTGTGAAGGACCACATAGTATAGCTAGGCTTTCCAAGCCTCTTTTATTTTACTAGTTGTCTGTACTCAGACAAGTTACTTCCGCTGCTGGTTTGTATGACTGTATGACTTGAATGCTGGGTCGTGTGACCCGTACCTTTGTGTATGTTATGTATGGCTCTCTGAGCCTTAAATAAAGTACTTGTGTCATAGAGTCATGTTGTGATGCCTTGTTGTATTTGCACATATCGGGCATATTGTGTGTATGTTTGAAATGCTTGGTATGTGTGGGATCTGACTATCTAGTTGTTTATCCTTAGTAGCCTCTCTTACCGGGAAATGTCTCCTAGTGTTACCGCTGAGCCATGGTAGCTTGCTACTGCTCTGGAACACTTAGGCTGGCCGGCATCTGTCCTTCCTCGTTCCGGTGTCTGTCCCTTCGGGGAAATGTGACGCATTGAGTACCGGAGTCCTGTTAGCCCGCTACAGCCCGGTTTACCGGAGTCCTGCTAGCCCAGTGCTACAGCCCGGACCCACTTGCTGTTGACCGACACGTTCGAAGCTGGGTCATGAATGCCTGTCCCTGTAAGTCTGTGCCACTTTGGGTTTACGACTAGTCATGACAGCCCGGGCTCCTTACCATATGGATGCTAGCGACACTATCATATACGTGAGCCAAAAGGCGCAAACGGTCCCGGGCAAAGGTAAGGCGACACCCGTGGGGATACCGTGCGTGAGGCCGCAAAGTGATATGAGGTGTTACAGGCTAGACCGATGTGACATCGAGTCGGGGACCTGACAATGTTGGCATCAGAGCCGGACTGCCTGTAGGTTCTCCAAGCCAAACTGGTCGATGTTGAGTCTAGAAATTCTTTAGTTATATGTAGGGGAATTGTTTGTGGGTTGGAACGTAAGGCTCTTTTTACTCCTTTATCTTATGACATTCTGATCTGAGTCAGTCTATTCTTCCACCGGGGGTTAAGGAATTAGGATCTATTCTCTCTATCAGGATCACGCGTTACTAATCAGTAGTACCTTATAGGTTCGATGGTTACAAGCCTAGTTCAGTTCTACTACCACATTATGTTGCTAGGATGGACTCAGAACTTTGATATGATGATGTTGAGTGTGTATGAAATCCTTTGTCAAATGTCTCAAAATCCTTCTTGAGCATTTACAGCTGTTATGTTGCCGAAATTTCGTTAGAAATTCTAATGCCTTTGCATTATCATTGTGTTTTTAGATGGCCACTCGCGATCTCAATCAAGTGGTTCGCCTGACTCGATGCCTAGATGTACCCGGTCATACCGCCATGTTGGTCAGGGTAATGACTGAGGCTGGATACCGTTGGTATCCTGAGTACACGGTCGAAGAGCAATTCCGAGACTTTAATCAAAGCCAGTATCTCTGCACTGTCATGATATTTCCATCTTATCCTGGGTCCACCGAGCCCCTTCACTGCTCCTATGGACTCGGGGTTACTATTGAGATGGTTGTGCAGGACGCCGCCTACTCTATGATGACCATCATGCGAGTCAGATCTGGTCTATTTCGGGACTCTGATTTCCGGTATATGCTAGGATCACTGCCGGGAGCACAAGGGTATCTCCAGGCTATCTATGCTGACCCCACTCAGGAGGATTCACGGACTCGCACCACTGCTGAGATGCTCGAGGATAAGGACCGTGAAAATCGGGCCTTGAGGTTAGAGCTCTTCAATACCCGTGCTGACCATTGGGCCACATTGACTCGGTTTGCACCGGCGGTGCAAGCTGGATATTCGGATATGCGCGATCTCTATCCTGTGAGATCTGCTTTGCCAAACGTGATGGGTTGGCGTGATGTAGGAGGCATCACCGCACCTCGCGGTCCCCGCAGGCCACCGTCTGTTGGCCCAAGACCTCATCCTAGCCCCTATGGTCCACAAGCTCCGCGAGATCGTCTGTTTCCGGATGATCATGTTGAGCTTCCAGGCTATGGAGGTGACTTCTACGAGGACTACTACGGATCGGTCTGAGTTAGTGGTAGTATCACTAGTTCGTGTTAGCTGTGTCGTCTATTGTCCTGCGTGACTCGTGGGATATGACCTAGTTTGTATCGCCTTCCGGAGGTGTAGAAAAATAATGTATAGGAGCTTGGAATGCCTCCGATGAGATGTAATCCTCTTTTCACCATAATAGTACCTTGTTTGGTCTTGTGCTAAACCCTGTATGGTGTGTATGACGATGGAATAAAGAAGCAGTTTCTGTATCTACCATGTCATACGGATGATCATCTTGCATTCCGAGTTATTCCTTACATTCTGTATCCTATGTCGGAATTTTATCATCCTGACTAAATCATTGTCTTGTTTACCTAGGATGGTCAACACGCGCACTAACCCTGCTCCCCAAGAGCAGGCCGAAGGCAGCGAAGTCAGGAATGCAAATCTGCCTCATCCTCCTTCCCTAGCCGAGGTTATGATGGAAGCCGAAAGAAACAAGCGGGAGACCAACCGTTTGTTGGAGCGTATTGAACAGAACACGGCACACCATCAGAGGACTAACGTGGTGTCACTCAGTGATTTTATCAAGTTACATCCACCCACGTTCCACCACTCCGTCGAGCCTCTCGACGCTGATGATTGGCTTCGCAGTATCTCTCACAAACTGCGTTCCGCGCTGGTAGCGGAGGCTGACAAGGTCACCTTTGCTGCATATCATCTTGAAGGCCCCGCCAGTCTATGGTGGGAGAATTATGGAGCTATGCGCCCAGCGGGCCATGTCACTACTTGGGCGGAATTCAGCGAGGCTTTCCGTGAACATCACATTCCGGAGGGTCTCATGGACCGTAAACGTGAGGAATTTTGCAGTTTCACTCAGGGCCGACTCTCTGTGGATGCCTACAGCAGGGAGTTCGGTAACCTCGCACGATTTGCAACTGAGGAAGTTTCTACTGATGCCAAGAAGCAAGCAAGGTTCCGTAAGGGACTTAGTCCTGAGCTTCGCCGCGACCTCCGTCTGCATGAGTGCACATCTTTTCAGAAACTTGTTAACAAGGCCATTAGTGCTGAGACTGGTCAGACTGACTATGACGCAACACGCAAGCATGGCCGTAACATGGGTTCCTCATCCGGTGCGGGACCTCAGAAGCGCCGCGTGTGGGTGCCCAACACTGCCCTGCCACCCAGGTTCACACCGAGGCCATCCTTCCAGACGCCTCGCCCCGTTCAACAGTCTGCACCAGCCAAGCCCTATGGTGGTCCAACCAACAATGCTCCTCCACGTACCAGTTCTGTGACTTGCTTTAAGTGTGGGGAATCTGGCCACTATATGCGCGAGTGTCCCCAGACCAACCCCAACCAATCTGCTAAAGTTGTTGGCCGTGGCAAGCCGAGAGGGAAAGTGTTCCACGCCAAGTCGGCCACCGCTACACGTGGCCATGTCAACTGTATCTCTGCCGAAGAAGCTCAAGAGGATCCCAACGTCGTTCTCGGTACGCTCCTTGTTAATTGCCACCCGGCATCTGTTCTTTTCGATACAGGAGCCTCTCATTCATTTATATCCGAGAACTATGCCCGTCTGCATAACACCGCATTCTGTGACATGCCATCCACTATGGAAATTTCTACTCCTGGTTCTAGATGGCAGACCTCCAGGGTAAGTTATGGAAATGAAATCCAAGTCGACAGACTTGTTTTCCTTGCATCCTTGATAGCTCTCAAATTTTCAGATATTAATATCATTTTGGGTATGGACTGGATGTCAGCTCATCATGCCAAAATCTTCTCTAGGACTGTTCAACTCACTCATCCTTCGGGGAAGATAGTCAATGTCTTGACCCGATTAGCCAAGCGACAATTATATTCTCTTAACGCCAGCCCTTTGCCAGACATTGAGGACGTTCCGGTAGTCCGTGACTTCCCGGATGTCTTCCCAGAGGAATTGCCAGGTGTTCCACCTGACAGGGATGTTGAGTTCGTAATAGACCTCATTCCAGGAACCGTTCCGATTGCTAGAAGACCCTATAAGATGGCACCACTAGAACTAGCCGAGCTTAAGAAACAACTCGATGAGTCCTTGAAAAAGGGTTTCATCCGACCTAGTTCATCTCCGTGGGCTTGCCACGTCCTATTCGTCAAGAAGAAGGATGGTACGGACCGGATGGTTGTAGATTATCGACCTGTCAATTTGGTCACAATCAAGAACAAATATCCGCTCCCCAGGATCAACGACCTGTATGATCAGCTCGCTGGATCCTCAGTCTTCTCCAAGATGGATTTGAGGTTGGGCTACCATCAAATCAAAATCAGAAATGCGGACATTCCTAAAACGGCCTTTGTTACTCGTTATGGCCAATACGAGTACACCGTCATGTCCTTCGGTTTAACCAACGCTCCAGCCACCTTTTCTCGGTTAATGAACTCAATCTTCATGGAGTATTTGGATAAATTCATCGTAGTTTATCTTGATGATATACCCATCTACTCCAAGAACGAGGAAGAACATGCCGAACATCTAAGGCTAGTGTTGAAGAAACTTCGAGAGCATCGCCTTTATGCCAAGTTTTCCAAATGTGAATTTTGGTTGTCAGAAGTGACCTATCTGGGTCATGTAATATCTGGTAAAGGTATTGCTGTTAACCCTGAGCGAGTTCAAGCCGTCCTTAATTGGACTCCACCTGAATCGGTCAAACAAGTTCGGAGCTTTCTAGGCTTAGCGAGTTATTGTCGTCGCTTTGTCGAAAACTTCTCCAAAGTTGCTAAACCTCTAACCGAACTCCTTAAGAAGGATAAAAAGTTCGAATGGACTCCACAATGTGAGCACAGCTTTCAGGAACTGAAAAGACACCTGACTTCTGCTCCCATACTGGTACCGCCAGACTTCTCCAAGGACTTTGTTATCTACTGCGACGCCTCGCGACAAGGACTAGGTTGCATTCTCATGCAAGATCGACATGTAATTGCTTACGCTTCACGGCAATTGCACCCACATGAGGAGAATTATCCTACTCATGATCCAGAGCTTGCAGCCGTAGTCTATGCACTTAAGACCTGACGACATTACCTCCTCGGTAACCGTTGCGAAATATTCACTGATCACCAAAGTCTGTAGTACATTTTCACCCAACCGGATTTGAATCTCAGGCAAAGACGTTGGGTTGAGTTGATCACAGATTTCGACTTAGGAATAACTTACACCCCAGGGAAAGCCAACGTCATGGCTGATGCGCTAAGTCGTAAATCTTATTGTAACAACCTAATGCTACAACAAAGTCAACCGTTTCTCCATGAGGAATTTCGGAAGCTTAACCTTCACATTGTTCCTCAAGGTTTTCTTTCCACCTTGGTGGCGAAACCTACCCTTACGGACCAGATCGTCAAGGCACAGAAGGTAGATCCGGGAATCTCCCGCATCAAGAGAAACATCAAGAAAGGAATTGCGAATTGTTTCTCCATTAATGATCAAGGGGTCGTATACTTCGGGAATCGACTAGTGGTTCCCAAAGTGCGAAACCTGAGGCGATTGATCCTTAAGGAGGCTCATGAATCTCCTCTCACCATTCATCCCGGTAGTACTAAGATGTATCAGGACCTACGCCAGAGGTTCTGGTGGACTAGGATGAAGAGAGAAATTGCACAGTATATTGCTAATTGCGACGTCTGTCGTCGTGTAAAAGCAGAGCATCAACGGCCTGCTGGCACCCTTCAACCCTTAGCTATTCCTGAATGGAAATGGGATAAAATTGGTATGGATTTCATTACCGGTTTTCCCAGGACCAAGAGAGGGAATAATGCTATTTTCGTCGTTGTCGATCGTCTTTCCAAAGTAGCCCATTTCTTACCTGTTCGTGGGATATAACCGCTAGTCAGCTGGCAGACTTATACATCTCCCGAATAGTGTCTCTCCATGGTGTTCCTTTGGAAATTAACTCGGATCGAGGAAGTCTTTTCACCTCTCGATTTTGGGAAAGTTTCCAAAACGCTATGGGAACTCGCCTTTCCTTTAGCACCGCTTTCCACCCTCAGTCGAGTGGTCAAGTGGAACGCGTCAACCAGATTCTAGAAGACATGCTTCGAGCCTCTGTTATCTCATTCGGAATGGATTGGGAGAAGTGCCTTCCATTTGCCGAATTCGCTTACAACAACAGCTATCAATCTAGCTTGGGTAAAGCCCCTTTTGAAGTTCTCTATGGACGACGGTGTCGAACACCCCTTAACTGGTCAGAAACCGGGGAAAGACAATTCTTTGGCCCGGATATGATTCAGGAAGCAGAAGAGCAAGTTCGCATCGTTCGTGAAAAGTTGAAAACATCCCAATCTCGTCAAAAGAGTCAATATGACCGAAAACATAAGGCTATGACTTTCGAGGTTGACGAGAAAGCTTACCTTCGGGTTACCCCTCTGAAGGGAACCCATCGTTTCGGTATCAAAGGCAAATTGGCTCCTCGTTACATTGGACCTTTTCGCATTCTCGCCAAACGAGGAGAAGTTGCCTACCAGTTGGAACTACCTCCGCACCTCTCCAGAGTCCATGATGTCTTCCACGTTTCTCAACTCAGGCGTTGCTTCTCGGATCCTATCCGTGGAGTGGACCACGAAACGCTTGATCTCCAAGATAATCTTACATATCGAGAGTACCCCATTCGTATCCTCGATCAGGCCGAGCGTACCACTCGACGTCATAATATCAAGTTTCTCAAAGTATAATGGTCGCACCATTCTGAGGATGAAGCAACTTGGGAAAGGGAGGATCATCTTCGACTCGAGTATCCCGCCTTCTTCCCGGAGGAACCCAAATTTCGGGACGAGATTCTTTTGAGTGGGGGTGAGTTGTCACACCCTAGTTAGCCATGCATTAGAGTGTTACATCATGTCTACTCTTTCATCAGAAACCTGAAATGGGGATGACAGAACCCCCAGTCCCCTCTGAATCCAATTAGGGTTTACTAAAAACTTTTTCAATGAACCTGAAATGCCCTTCTAAAATGCCCATCATTTTTGTCTTGGTTCAGAACCTCTGCCAAAAGTGGTGCACATTTTCCTAGGCCATCCTAGGGTTTTTGAATTAAATCATAAATATTTGAATTTGGGCATTTAAAATTATATAAAATATTTAAATGCTCAAATATCTCCAAACTAAAATGTTTCATGTTGGAAATAATCCAACTATGGACCAGGAGTAGTTTGGTGATTTTAGGAGTTGCCTAAGTATTTTATTTAATTCAACAAAGTTGCAGAAGTATTAAAAAAAACAGAAAACAGAAAAAAATGGAAAAAGCTTACCTGGCGCCCAGCACCCGGCCCACCTGCCGGCCCAGCCCAGCACCGCGCCAGCGAGCTGCTTGCCGGCCAGGCAGGCAGGCAGGTGCTCGACGGCGAGCACCGCATGGGTGCCACGCACCTGCTCGCCGCCTCGCCGCTCCCCTCGCCCGGTGACGCCGTGAATCGGCCTCTCTCTCTCTCCCGAACCTCCCAGACACCCCCTCTCCTCTCCAGCTCCTCTCCCTCGCTCTCCCACGCCATGGCCGACGCCATCGCCGCCACCCCCTCGCCGTAGCCACGCCCTCCGTCAACCCCACGCCGTGCCACCGTGTCCAGGAGCTCCGCCGCCGTCCACTTCATCGAGCTAGCCGAGCCCCGTGTACTCGTGCGGCCCGAGACCACCGCACCGACCTCGCCCGAGCTCGTCGTCGCCGGAGATCCCCTTCAATGCCGTCGCCGCCTCAGCTCGTCCCTGACCCCGCCGGTGGCCTCTACGGGAGCGCTGTGAGCCTAGCTACCCCTCCGACCCTCCCTCTCTCATTCCCGAGCCGTGTAGCCACCGCATGAAGATCACACGCACGCACCGCCGCGGATCTCGTCGCCGACGTGCTCCCGGCCGTCCTCCGGCCAACCCGCGGTGTCCAACGCACTCACCACGCTGCGTTGGGCCCAACCGTGCACTTCCCGCACCTCCCCGCACACCCTAGGCCGAGTTCGCTTTCACCCGAACTCCGGTGGCCGCCAAAGTCGTCGCCGGCGCCAACTCCGGCCACCCCGACCCCAACGGACTCCACCAAGAGTTGCGGCTCGTCCTTAGCTCCACTCCGGTGGTCTCCGCCACCCATTTGGTGGCCGAAACGGCCAAAACCACTTCCGCCGCCGCGTCGGGCTCGCCGGCGGCTAAACGCCGGTGCAGCCGACCCGGGTTTGACCACGGGTGGGCCCTGGTTGACTCCCCTGAGTCAATGACAGGTGGAGCCCAGCCCTGTTAATTAAACAGGTTTAGTTTTAATTAAACTTTAATTAATTTAATCACCCTGACATGCGGGACCCACTATCAGGTTTGACCCGGACGTGTTCCGTTGACCTGCTGACGTCACACGGACGTCAGGCTGACGCAATAATTGATTTTCTGGAATTATTCTAATATAGGAAATTCCAGAATATAATTTAAACTTCAAAAATTCATAACTTTTATTCTGTAACTCCAAATCAGACAAATTATATATGAAAAATGATCAGAAAAATCCAATCTATCCATATGTACTATTTTCATGCATGACTAAACAAGTTAACTTGATGTTTAATGCAGAACAAGGAAAAACACTTTAAAGGGCCATGTTTGAGTTTGAAATTTGAATCTTTGATTCAAATTGGTTCAAACCCTTCTGGTCTTAGTTGCATTAGCCCAACACGCTCATATTGCTATGTTTCATGCATGCATCATATTGTTGCACATTGTTTGGTGATGGTTGTATATCGGTGTTCTTTGCGGCAGGATCTGCCCCCGAGGAGTACCGTGATTACCCTAACGAAGAACCGTATCAGTGCACCGAACCATCAGGCAAGCAACCAACCATTTGATCATATCGATACAATCCCATGTTCTCGCCCCTGCTCTCTTTTACTGCATTAAGACAACGCGTTTCAAACTGCTGTGTGCTACGGTAGTTGAACCCACTTCCTCTGCATGACCTGTCATTGCCACAGTAACTAGATGAAACCCACTAGCATGTGTAGGAGTTGATTGAGCCATATGTATGTGTTGTTCCTACCTTGCTATGCCTGCTATGCTTAGAGTCGTGTCAGGTCTGGTTCATCTGGGTGATGGGCTAGAGTGAAATGGTTATGTCCGTAATGAGAGTGGTGTGGTGAACACGATTTGGTAAAGGTATCGATGAGAGGCCATGTAGGAGTACATGGTGAGTTGTTTCATTGAAGCCGACCTTAAGCACTGAGATCTGTATGTGTGATTTAAGATACAGCTACTACCATGCATTGGGCCCTGAAATATGACCCCGCTCGACTTCTTATTCACCCTAGCTCTCTGTCCAGGAGTTGCAAGTAGTTTCTGGTGTTTGTAGCCTACTGGAGGCCGTGGACAGCGCTGACCGTAGGGGTGGTCTGTGATGCGGTAGGTACGTGGCCGGGTGTACCGAATACCCGTTAGGTATCTCGGGAACCCTGTTCACATCGTTCGGGGCCGTATGGGAAACCTCGGCCGGACTCCCTGCGGATGGAACCTGGATAGGCGATAAACCTGGACTAGAGGCTTAGGTGTTTAGGTAGGTCATGGTCTACACCCACGTCGGCTTTCGCTTGAAGTCTGCCGAGCACATGTCGTGTGCAGACGCTAAGTGGTGGAAACATGTATGAAGAAGTACACCCCTGCAGGGTTATCATGATCTATTCGAATAGCCGCGTCCGCAGTAAAGGACTACTTGGTTGCCTATACAGTTCATAGACAAGTAAATGGAAACTACTAAAAGCCTCAAGATAAGTGTGAGTGCCGAGGATGGCTCTTCCGTAGGAAGACGGAGGTGGATCCTCGGTAGTGTATTGAATTGGTGAGTAGTGGACTCGTGTGCGCAAAACCATTTCGAGTTGGAGTCTCATAGGTTAGCCTAGCCAAGAGTCAAAGCTGGCTTGCTGCAACAACTCCACCAACCCTTCTTGATAACATGCATGTATGTAGGATCTGATGTAAGTCTTGCTGAGTACCTTTGTACTCATGTTGCTATAATTTACATTTTTACAGAAGACGCTGCAACCCCTTCTGATGGGTTCTACGTAGACGTTGACATCAATGGGTAGGCTAAGACCCAGGTGGTGATCCTGAGCTTGTGAAGGACCACATAGTATAGCTAGGCTTTCCAAGCCTCTTTTATTTTACTAGTTGTCTGTACTCAGACAAGTTACTTCCGCTGCTGGTTTGTATGACTGTATGACTTGAATGCTGGGTCGTGTGACCCGTACCTTTGTGTATGTTATGTATGGCTCTCTTAGCCTTAAATAAAGTACTTGTGTCATAGAGTCATGTTGTGATGCCTTGTTGTATTTGCACATATCGGGCATATTGTGTGTATGTTTGAAATGCTTGGTATGTGTGGGATCTGACTATCTAGTTGTTTATCCTTAGTAGCCTCTCTTACCGGGAAATGTCTCCTAGTGTTACCGCTGAGCCATGGTAGCTTGCTACTGCTCTGGAACACTTAGGCTGGCCGGCATCTGTCCTTCCTCGTTCCGGTGTCTGTCCCTTCGGGGAAATGTCACGCATTGAGTACCGGAGTCCTGTTAGCCCGCTACAGCCCGGTTTACCGGAGTCCTGCTAGCCCAGTGCTACAGCCCGGACCCACTTGCTGTTGACCGACACGTTCGAAGCTGGGTCATGAATGCCTGTCCCTGTAAGTCTGTGCCACTTTGGGTTTATGACTAGTCATGTCAGCCCGGGCTCCTTATCATATGGATGCTAGCGACACTATCATATACGTGAGCCAAAAGGCGCAAACGGTCCCGGGCAAAGGTAAGGCGACACCCGTGGGGATACCGTGCGTGAGGCCGCAAAGTGATATGAGGTGTTCAGGCTAGATCGATGTGACATCGAGTCGGGGACCTGACAGAGAGATAGGGATTGTGATGGGTACTTGGTATTATTGACTTGCTTGCGTGAGCCTCCCCGGCAACGGTGCCAGAAATTCTTCTTGCTACCTCATGAGCACTGTGTTGGATTTCCCCGAAGAGGAGAGGATGATGCAGTAAAGTAGCGTAAGTATTTCCCTCAGTTTTTGAGAACCAAGGTATCACTCCAGTAGGAGACCACGCACAAGTCCCTCGTACCTACACAAAATGATAGCTCCTCGCAACCAACGTGATTAGGGGTTGTCAATCCCTTCACGGTCACTTGCGAGAGTGAGATCTGATAGAGATGATAAATAATATTTTTGGTATTTTTGATAGATAGATGCAAAGTGAAAAGTAAAAGGCAAAGTAAAAACAAAGTAAGTAAATAAGGTAATGGAGATTGATACGATGAGAATAGACCCGGGGGCCATAGGTTTCACTAGTGGCTTCTCTCAAGAGCATAGATATTCTACGGTGGGTGAACAAATTACTGTTGAGCAATTGACAGAATTGAGCATAGTTATGAGTATATCTAGGTATGATCATGTATATAGGCATCACGTCCGAGACAAGTAGATCGAAACGATTCTGCATCTACTACTATTACTCCACTCATCGAACGCTATCCAGCATGCATCTAGAGTATTAAGTTAAAAACAGAGTAACGCCTTAAGCAAGATGACATGATGTAGAGGGATAAATTCATGCAATATGATAAAAAAACCATCTTGTTATCCTCGATGGCAACAATACAATACGTGCCTTGCTGCCCCTTCTGTCACCGGGAAATGACACCGCAAGATTGAACCCAAAGCTAAGCACTTCTCCCATTGCAAGAACTACCAATCTAGTTGGCCAAACCAAAAGGATAATTCGAAGAGACTTGCAAAGATAACTCAATCATACATAAAAGAATTCAGAGAAGATTCAAATATTGTTCATAGATAAGCTGGATCATAAACCCACAATTCATCGGTCTCAACAAACACACCGCAAAAAAGAAGATTACATCGAATAGATCTCCACGAGAGAGGGGGAGAACATTGTATTGAGATCCAAAAAGAGAGAAGAAGCCATCTAGCTGCTACCTATGGACCCGAAGGTCTGAAGTAAACTACTCATACTTCATCGGAGGGGCTATGGTGTTGATGTAGAAGCCCTCCGTGGTGGATGCCCCCTTCGGTGGAGCTCCGGAACAGGCCCCAAGATGGGATCTCGTCGATACAGAAGGTTGGGGCGGTGGAATTAGGTTTTTGGCTCCTGTTCTGATCATTTGGAGATACGTAGGTATATATAGGAGGAAGGAGTACGTCGGTGGAGCAACAGGGGGCCACGAGGCAGGGGGCGCGCCCTAGGGGGGGCACGCCCCCCATCCTCGTGGCCGCCTCTGTTACGTCTTGGAGTAGGGTCCAGGTCTCCTGGATCACGTTCGGTGAGAAAATCACGTTCCCGAAGGTTTCATTCCGTTTGGACTCCATTTGATATTTCGTTTCTTCGAAACACTGAAATAGGCAAAAAAAAAAGCAATTCTGGGCTGGGCCTCCGGTTAATAGGTTAGTCCCAAAAATAATATAAAAGTGGAAAATAATCCCAATATAGTCCAAAACAGTAGATAAAGTAGCATGGGGCAATCAAAAGTTATAGATACGTTGGAGACGTATCAACTACTCATAGATTCATCAAAATAAGCAAACAATACAATGAAAACAGAATCTGTCAAAAACAGAACAGTCTGTAGTAATATGTGTCATTCAAATACTTCTGTAACTCCAAAAATTCTGAAATAAATTGGTGGACCTGAGGAATGTGTCTGTTAATCATCCTCAAAAAGAATCAACCTAAAATCTCTCTTCAGTAAAAAAAAGTGGCAGCTAATCTCGTGAGCGCCAAAGTTTCTGTTTTTTACAGCAAGATCGCAAAGACTTCACCAAGTCTTTCCAAAGGTTCTACTTGGCACATACACTAAATTAAACAATAAAACCACATCTAAACAAAGGCTGGATGAATTATTTATTACTAAGCAGTAGCAAAAGGTAAAGAACAAAAATAAAATTGGATTGCCTCCCAACAAGCGCTATCGTTTAACGCCCCTAGCTAGGCATGATGATTTCAATGATGCTCACATAAAAGATAGGAATTGAAACATAAAGAGAGCATCATGAAGAATATGACTATCACATTTAAGTCTAACCCACTTCCTATGCATAGGAATTTTGTGAGCAAACAATTTATGTGGACAAGAATCAACTAGCATGGGGAAGCAAAACAAGCATAACTTCAAGATTTTAAGCACATAGAGAGGAAACTTGATATTATTGCAATTCCTACAAGCATATATTCCTCCCTCGTAATAATTTTCAGTAGCATCATGAATAAATTCAACAATATAACCATCACATAAAGCATTCTTTTCATGATCTACACGCATAGAAAAATTACTACTCTCCACATAAGCAAAATTCTTCTCACTCGAAATAGTGGGAGTATCATAAGAAACTTGAATACTATAAATTGTTTCCACATTAAAAGAGTAATGTTCAGAAAAAGGGTAATCATAATCATGACAAGTTTTGTATATATATTCATCACTACTTTTTATAACATAAGTATCATCACAATAATCATCATAAGTAGCAACTTTGTTCTCATCATAATCAATTGAAACCTCTTCCAAGATAGTGGAATCATTACTAAATAAAGTCATGACCTCTCCAAATCCACTTTCATAATTGTCACAATAAGATTTAACAACCTCCAAAATAGTGGGATCATTACTTCCTAAAGTTGACACTCTTCCAAGCCCACTTTCATCAATATAATCATCATAAATAGGAGGCATGCTATGATCATAATAAATTTGCATATCAAAACTTGGGAGGTTAAAAATATCATCTTCATTAAACATAGCATCCCCAAGTTTGGGACAAACATTAATTGCAGCAAATAAATTCTCAAACATGTCATTCTCATCAAACATAGCATCCCCAAGCTTGGCCTTTTTATATCATAAGCATAATCACTCTCATCATTAATAGTATGGATAGCACCGATAGTGTAGAAATTATCATCATCACAATGAGTAATAGGAGCAACATCATTTGGGAGGGATACCTTTTTACCTTTGCTTCTCCGTCATTTCTTTTTATTCTCCATATTATGTGTGGGTTTAATCCTCTTTTTGGAGCTCCCTATTAATGATATTGGTTGAATAGAAAGCTCTTCCTTGTTACCTGATTCATCATAAGAAAGAATAGGAGGATACAGGGAAACCTCTTCCCTTTCATTAGTATTCTCTTCATCTTATATTTGTTTTCTTGTCTTTATGTAATTGGCAATATAAGGATTTTCAATGCAATTCACCGCACAATACATATAAATTTCCTCTCAAGAACTTTATCAAGGACAAATTCTGGAAGATCCTTAGTTATACGTTTCATTTCTTCATAACCCACAAGCAAATTAAGTTCATTATGATGCGCAAGGGAAATCAAATCATCACAATTTTTGGACATGATTCGATCATGAAACAATTTGCACTGGATATTTAAATGACCACGTTCATTGCAAAGTTCACAAGGATGGCTAAGAAAATTTAAATTTTCAGCACAAACATCTAGCCTTTCTTGCAACCATTTAGTTTCTAAATACTTATGCCTCTTGCAAAATCTATCATCCCTATTTGGTGCGTACTTGCAAACTCTATGCACTCCACAAAAATGGACATGCTTATAAGAGACATTTTCATCATGACTAGTGCAATCATCATTAGTATTGTGGATATTCAAAGAGTTCATACTAACAACATTGCAATCATGCTCATCATTCAAAGATTTAGTGCCAAACATTCTAATGCATTCTTCTTCTAACACTTTGGCACAATTATCAGAATCCTTATTTTCATGAAAGATATTAAAAAGATGAAGCATATGAGGCACCCTCAATTCCATTTTTTTGTAGTTTTCTTTTATAGACTAAACTAGTGATAAAACAAGAAGCAAAAAGATTCAATTGCAAGATTTAAAGATATACCTTCAAGCACTCACCTCCCCGACAACGGCACCAGAAACTGCTTGATGTCTACTACACAACCTTCTTCTTGTAGATGTTGTTGGGCCTCCAAGTGCAGAGGTTTGTAGGACAGTAACAAATTTCCCTCAAGTGGATGACCTAAGGTTTATCAATCCGTGGAAGGCATAGGTCGAAGATGGCCTCTCTCAAACAACCCTGCAACCAAATAACAAAGAGTCTCTTGTGTCCCCAACACACCCAATACAATGGTAAATTGTATAGGTGCGCTAGTTCAGCGAAGAGATGGTGATACAAGTGCGATATGGAAGGTAGATATAGCTTTTTGTAATCTGAAAATATAAAAACAGCAAGGTAACTAATGATAAAAGTGAGCACAAACGGTATTGTAACACTACAAAAAAAATACACTTCCGTGATGATACGTGTTTGTACAGTAGGTCGCATTTTTTGTCTTGCATGTACATCCATGATGATTTTATGAAAGAATCAAGATAGTCATACCCGTGCTGTCGTAGAAGTGTTCCATGACATTACCAAAATTATCATCACGGAAGTGTCCACTTCCATGACAATAAATCGCGCATCACAGAAGTGCTTTCGTCAAGGGTGACCGACACGTGGCATCCACCGTAACGGAACACCGTTAAGCTATCGGGCCAGGTTTTGGATCCAATAACCTGTTAACAGCCTGGACCAATGGGAAATTTCTACGTGTAAAATTCTGATTGGCCGAAGGGAACACCTGTCAGTTTGTCAGTGGGCCAGATGTCGCCCATCCATTGGAGGAGACATGCCTATGATACGTCAACACGTGGCTGGGCCCAACAGAGGCCCGTATAGGTTAAAAAGGCCAGCCCAGTCAAAGGCCCATAGTACTTAATTAGGTAATAGTGGGCCAGCCCAATAACGGCCTGCTTAATAAAGGCCCATTTATGACCCGAAGCCAGATCTGGCCCGTTAATTATTCGCCCAATATTTTGGCCCATTTACGGCCCGAAGCCAGATCTGGCCCGTTAATTGTTCACCCAATATTTGGGCCCATTTGCGGCCCGAAGCCAAATCTGGCCCGTTAATTGTTCGCCGAATATTTGGGCCCAACTACAGCCCAGTGACTTTCGGCCTGTTAGAGGCCTGATGTAGACATGGGCCCATTTCAGCCTGCTGTGACTTTTGGCCTGGGCATGGCACGTGCTTCCCATGGGCCATATATGGTCTGACGGGACATCGGGCCCACTAACGGCGCGTGCTAAAGGTGGCAATAGTTAAGTCCAAGTTACTTTGGGCCTGTTAAAGGCATGTCGCGTAATTCAGCCTATTGATGCCTGTACTAAGCTTTCGGCCTCTTAAAGGCCCATGATATCAGTGGGCCAACTAAGGCCCGAGATATGTTTCGGCCCGGTAACGGCCCGTGAGCTAACTAGGCCCAAAAAGGCCCGGTCTATATTTCAGCCTGCTGAAGGCCCGTCGATGACTAGTGAAAATTGAGGCCCAACATGCATTTTGGCCTGCTAAAGGCCCGTGGGTTCATCTCGGCCGTAACAGTCCGGTACAATATTCAGCCTATTAATGGCCCAGCGCTACTGGGCCAAACTAAGCGCTGGGTCAATAAAAGGCCCAACTAAAATATAGGCCTATGTAAGTTTGGGCCTGGCGCAATGTGTGAAGGCCCCAATCATTCGAGCCCAAGAAAGACGTAGGCCGGCCCAATTG
This sequence comes from Triticum aestivum, assembly GCF_018294505.1. Lineage (NCBI taxonomy): Eukaryota > Viridiplantae > Streptophyta > Magnoliopsida > Poales > Poaceae > Triticum > Triticum aestivum. The sequence continues at coordinate 187,001,367 of NC_057798.1, read as the reverse complement.
TGGCCCGCTAAAAACCAGGCCCGTTAGAGTCGAATGTTTCGGCCCGGTCGACTACATTTGATTTTTTTTCAGATAGCGAATGATGGCAGTAAGGAATTAAGAACAAACCTACTCTATACAATAAAGAAATTACGGCATAGTCACTAAGAATAAACCTACACTATACAATAAAGGATTTAAGGTATATTACATCCACTGGGCATCAAAGTTCGCCACCAGTGATCATAAAGCACAACGAAGAAGCAGATTGCAAAAACTGGGCACCATTGCAGCATAACAAAATAATACTAAACCAAGACCACTTCCAAGACAGTTCAAGAAAGGTTAGCCTTGCGGGGGAACTGCTGCACAAGCTGCTGAGCAAGGCTGTGAGACCGGCCTAGCATGTCGGTCATAGCTTCCAGGTGTAGCTGTTTAGCAATGAGGTTCTTATTGGTGTTCTCCGCAATCTTTCTTAGAGATAGGACTTCAAGTCGAAGTTGAGTTGCATAATGCCTTTCTGCTAGAACTTGGAACTGAAGAAGTCGAGCTGATTCAGACAACAAATTCTGTGAGCTTGTCTGACTGCTAGTCTTAAGTAACTTGAACACTGCATGAAGACAAGACTTTGGGGTTGTCTCGCTATCTTCAAGATGTTTTGCCTTCTTTGCTGCAATATATGTTGGGTTTGTCTCACAGCCTTCAGCAGACTTGTGCATGACATCAGGCATATCACCCTGAAACAAAGTAGGGAGATGACAGGTTTTGCACGTGTATAAAAAAAGATGATAACTGTGCTGTCAATTCCATCCAATTTCAAATTAGAAAATAGAGAGTAAGTTCAAAATATCAATAGCATAATTTGGCATTGTTCATAATGCGGGGAGCTTCACCACACTACTGGATTACCATGTCAACATAACAAGCATAGATGAAGGGCAAAGAAAATCACTGTATCTATTTTGGATAATGTGCATGGCATGTTGTTCATATCATCAGCCACATTAGTAAGATAAAACAGGAGATGACAAGGTGCAAACGTGGGCTGCTTCACCACACACTGGATTATAGATCCACAAGAACAAGCATACATATAGGGAGTATTAAGTAATGTGCATGGTATGAATAAGGAATTTGGTTTTACAAGTAAAACTTAGAACTTACGGTTCTTGCAAACATACATTTTGGTAGAAACAACAAACTAAACAGCAGTAAACGATAGGGAGTATGAGCAAATTAAACAGCAGTTGAGGATAAAGGCTTTAGAATGACTGACTTATATTAACAGTTAACACCGGCTTTATAATTCCCTTCTCCATGTCAAGGGAAGGATAACTCAATAATTTCAGCACAGAATCTTCTTCACAAGCATTGCCTGTACTCCACATTTTGTAGAGAGTAATTATAGATATGATAATACTGGAAGGGATAGAGGATAATGAAGATAAGATGCAGATTGATGCTACATAATCAACTACCAATCCCTGGAAGTACAAGCATTACAGGACAAAATGTACTGACAAGAGCAATGGGCTACACTTCTGCACTGGCATTGTCTGTGTATTCTACTTGTTAGTAAGATTAAATATAGATCTAATCTTTTTTAGTAAATGGTGGGCGAGGGAGATAAGATGCATAATGCTACACAATGAACCAATCCCTCTTCACATAATACAAGAGTGTTTTGAACACTGGAGTACTATACAGAACGTTCTTATATTATGGGACGGAGGGAGTAGCTGTTAATGTAAGTACAGTGATAGACCACGTTCAGTCCTTACAAGAGGACTGCAGAGCTAAACCTCTTCAAAAGCATTGGGTTGATTCTAAACTTATGTAAGAGTCCATACGGATCTTATAATGTCCACCAAATGGATGATTACGAGGCTAACATGTGCAGTGATGCTACATAATCGAACAGCTATGGAAGTAAGTATGGTCATACAAGGCAAGAGGTACTCACAAGAGCAATGCAGTGTGCAGTATAGTTGCGAGATTCTATGGTCCCTTGAGAACGAATGTTCTTCTGCCAAAAGTTTTTGTACAAGTGAGACATTAAGGAAAATGCAGAAATGTAGTTCAAATTGTGATGTGATATCATAGACAGTACCTTACGCTGCAGCCGAGACCAATGTGTATTAAGATTATTCTAGTCACCGTCGGATAAATGTAGCACCGGAGACTTTACAAAAATTTTGTTTAGAGGCTTGCCATCGAAGTGTGCTTGCCTCAGGTAGGAACGATACTTCATCAACGAGTGCTTGAAAAGCGCAACCAACCCTTGCTCGTCTTCACAATCCAGTTTGCTCCTCGCCTATTTAAAAGAATGAAATCTTGTGTCTTCTGTCAGCAGAAACATATGCAGTAATGACCATGAATAACATTAGTACATTACTTACGGTAAGTTGCGGAGGAAGACTGGAAATTGTCCTGTGTCTGCGGTATAATCTTTCCATGAAGGAAAGATGCACACAAAGTTCCTGACAACAACATAAGCTTCATCTTCTAAACTGGGAAGAAATGGAACATGGGTCCTATTTGCTGCAATTGGGGCTCTCTCTAGTTTGAAAAGGGATTTGGCAACTGGATTTGGTGTACTCTTTGTTGGAATGAGGTTTTGCATCGTAGAGCTGGTGCTATGTCAACTGGCATAATCATACTGGTTACTGCAGTTGCGGTCTGCTGAGTTGGGGCATCAGAAATGACCAGTGTAGTAGGGCTAGAGTCTGCTAGAGTTGGGGTGTTTTGTGGGTCAGGTGATATTGCAACTACACCTAATGGGCTATTTGATTTATCAGGTGCCACTACCTTTTCCTAATACTTTGCTTATGCTCCTTCACGATCAACAATCACCCTCTTCCTTTTGAACGTCTGATACACAAGAACAGCATTTGAATGGATAAATATGGTATGATGATAGATGGAATATGTACTGAAAATGGATAGGTAGGGTGTATTCACATACACGATGTGTAAACTAAGCTAATGGCAGTTCAACAAAGTAGAAGCAATGCAAAGCATCAGTTGCAAGATATGTGCGAGCAATGTAACCTTGGAAAGTTAGAGCAAGTGCTTTGATGGGTGAATAAGATAGGGCATCTTCCTCTGATTCCTCCACTAGGGAGCTACATTGACTTAGGTCTCCCTCTAGCTCAGGATCACTGTTAGGATCATATTCTGAGCATGAATCTGTAGGTGGAGAGCGTTTGCATTGGATTGCATCCAGACATGATTTCAGTCCCTTAATGCCAAGTTTGACAGCCATGGCATTGTTCTGCTTTATTCTTTTCATGCGCGCAAGCTCATAATCATTATGATGCTGTTCAGAATATGAGATTCATGAAAACATAAAAAGTAGTTAGATTATCTATGGAATGCATTGTGGATTCAACTCGAAGAGTGTCTCCCTATAAACCCCTGCATATGCAAAGTTCACCCCCCAACCGTGCTGACCAGACCACACACAGAAATACAAACCCCTTATATCTCTATAACAGGCAGGCACACATTTCAAAACTGAAGTAGGAACATTAGAATCATATGAAATTCATATTTGAACAAAGCAATTATGAGTGGCATAATGTTTAGCTTCAAGGGTGGAGTATTGGTAGTGTGACACAAAGCAAGTAGGCAGATTGTATTCCATGTAAAAGATTGAAACCTACGTAAAAGCTGGAAATGACACTTTCTTTCTATACAATGCAGTGTTCGTTGCCCACACATGATGGAAGAGATCACACAGAAAAATACTATTCACTCATGTCTACGGTTCCAGTATTTAGAAACAGGGTGGTCCACCCTAAAAGAATATTGACAACAAATATGACAAGGCAAGTATAGATGTAGTGAATGAATCATTTACTTGTGAGCTTACTAGGACAAGTATGCAGAATTGTAACTGCAGTAAGAGATCGTCCAAAATCTGAATGAAGAAGTTTGTCTAGCACTTATTGTTTGCAACTAATCGACATGAATAATTGGATATTATATCGAATGAGTAAGAAAGACAAGTAAAATTGTCAACAAACCTGGCTTGCATTAGTAATCTGGGTCAATGTCACTACGACCAACAATCCAAAATGACTAGTGTCTGTTCCGAGGGCCGAAATTTTGAAAACCCTGTGAACTTTAAAGGTACTAAAGATTACCGAAATACATCTGAACCATTAAGTGTAGGTAGCACTGAGCACACAACAAACCCTAATGACAGTCCTGCCTAATGAGTAATGAATCAATTAGAAAATGGGTGATGAGGAGTGGCTGCTGAGTGTTGACGACGTATCTCAGGATAAATCGGGTTGGCTTGGTGAGTGTTGCACGCCTGAGCCTTGAACGGACTGGGAAGGTAGGCACGACGGCGCGCCCGGGCAGGACGCTGTTGGGCGAGCGGCTCCTGGCCTCCTGTTAGTCCGGCGTCTCCTCGTAGAGTCATGTCGTCCAGGGACGGCAAGTCGTCGGCGAGGCAGGCGGCTGGGGGCGAGTAGAGATCAGAAGCGCGCAGCAGAACAGAGGGGAATCTGGGCCTGGGACGACCCAAAATCCCAGGGTGAGCCGGCCCACCATGGGCACCCAGTAGAGATACACACCCGAGTGGCGAACATGCATTTTCGAAACTAATTTAGGAACATTTAGCTGGCCAATTAAACAACTCTGTTTTAATAATATCAGATTTGTATTTGAACAACTAAGCATGTTTAGCTTGATGGGTGGAGCAGTGTTATTATGACACGAAGCACGTATTCTGATCATATAGTGATCATAAACGGGGGAAACTCTAAGCATATTTTTTAGACAAAGAGGGTTTCCCCTCCGATTTCTATTAAAGAAACCACCACAGAACCAACATGATCAATTAAACCCTAAGCATGATCAATTAAACCGTATTATGGCTGGGCCATGGCAGATCTGAAGCTGCAAACCGGAGAAATGATATTTAGCATCCATTGTTTGCTTCGAACTAAGAACTAAATTCTAAGAGCTGAAAAGAAAGTAGAGTAACCAAGTTAAGATCTATTTTCTGGTTGAGATCAAAAAGTTGAGGAGATATGAAGTACCACCTCTCTTGCGGTGTCGTGTAGGCATCGGGGGTGCGATGGCTGTCGGTGGTGTTGAAGCAGATCTGCGATGGTAGACGGGTGCATCGGGGGATAAGTCCGATTGCGGTGGAAGATAAGGTCATGTGAGCGGCCCCGGCAAAGAGGACAATGGCACCGATGAAGCGAGAGGACGCGATGCAAGGCTATTGGTCCGTCGCTGTGGATGAGAAACATCGATCTCTAGCAGTGGATGACACGGTCTTGGTAGGCGCTCCAGCATGGTGGAGGATGGTTGCGATGGATGTGGTGGAGGACAGCAGCGATGGATGGGGTGGCGGAGAGGCTGGTGTGGGGATGGGGTGTTCTAGCGCGGATGGTGTATGAATGGGAAAATGGAGGGAGAGGTACGGGGAACCATGTTTTTGGGACGCGCCTGTCTGAAATATGGGAAAGTTACGAACTTAGCCCCCGTTTAAAATTTGGATGTCTCGTCGGTTGGGGATAGGACGGTAATCTCGCATCTCGCCAATATTTGCCCAGAGCGATTTCGGGCGAGGAGAGGGTGGTTGGCGCCCATGGTTGGCGCCCACGGTGTATGAACGGGGCTGACAGGTAGGGCAGTTGTGTCACGTCTGAGTGAAGTTACAAACCTGCCCCTATTGAAAATATTTGCCAACATCGATTTCGGCAGACTCGAGTTTGTTTTGCCGCCCACCGTGTATGAATGGGGAATGGGGGGAGAAACAGAGGTCTTTCGGACGAGCTTGAATAATATGTGTTTTGCCGCCCATGTTTGACGCCCACCATGTTAGAATGGGCTCAAAGGCGGTCGTATCACATCTAATTGAAGTTACTAACCTACCCCTATTTAGAGCAGTGGAAATCGGGTCGATGGATTGTCTGTGTAATGCGTAGACAGTAATTTCCATCTCCCAAACACTTGGCTCCGGGCAGCCGACATGGGAGTGGACATTTTGCCGCTTCTTTCGAATTTTGGGACAATAAGCATCCACGTTTACCCTGGCAACTAAATTCGAATCCATTTTGCATTCCTGTATCAATCTTTAAAAATCATTCTACGTGTTTTTATATATCTTCAAAAGGACGACAAAGATGTATTCCACTGTCATATATGAATATGGTTTACAAATGCCGATACTCAAATTCAGAAGCTAGAATCCAATTTAAGGTGAATTCGACTATTTGGAACACTTCATTTCCAACTCAAATGTCACACGCAGCATAATGTGTACTCCCATTTAGATATGTACACAAGTGATGTATCAAGATTCAAATACCGAGTCAATCAACCAAGAATGTAGAAAACTAACAGACATATAAACACTTATAGAGTATATGTATCAATAATATGAACTAACATACATAAGCCAGGCCGCTGTACTTTTTTTGGCTACAACAACATCCTTTTTTTAGCCAGCATCTTGCCCTTTCCAATGCGTGCCACTAATGGTCCATCTATACTTCTATTAGTGTTGAATGCACATTCAGCCCGATTGGCATATTTGTAGGTCTGGCACATCAATCCAAATGAAATGTCTCCGAGTCTTATCAATTAATACAAACTTGTGCTCAAACAAAATTACAAACCAAAAAATAAAAAACAATTATTACATGATCTCTAAAACAAATGGTTTGATTGATTACATGAACAAACAACACAAAGGTTATTCAACGATGGAAAGAACATTTCACCTATTATTTACCAAGTGGGCATTTAATTTCCTTTTTTCCTTCAGGACCTTAACAATGTGCTCAGTCTCAGCTTGCTTCATTTTGAAATCCACCAAATATTTAATGGTTGTCTTGAGTACTGCTTGTGATTGTGTTGTTTGCTTCCTCAACATGTCAACTTCATCTCTAAGTGCATAAGCAGAATCTCTTTATACCACTAGTTTAGCCTCTAGAGCATCAGCAGTTGGCAATTCATAATACACGATTGGGCCGGTGCCACTGCTGTGGGATGATGCACGTCCATGGGGACCTTTCTCTTTGATCTTGGGCTAACCTGTTTTGCCATTAAAGTTCCGATCGGATTCAGAAAAGTGGAAGTTAGCAAAACATCTCAATTGGGAGTTATAACAGCAAACCAGGTAAACAAACAAGGAATTAAAGAGTTTCAATTGGATGCTGAAAAGTAGTTATTAACATCATTGTAACCCGATGTTGCAGCAGCAAAGCAGTTAAACAAACAAGTAGATATTTAAGTTAAGGCAAATAGGTAATTCTTAACAGTAAGTATCAAACACATAGATAGGCGCAGTCTACAATAGGATTAATAGGCTGTGGCATTATGTAATCAGTAGCAAACTAAATTAAGCCAAGCAACATAATTGAACAATTTTGCAATAAGTGGCTAACTAAAATTCCGAGAAGCAGGTAACTGAACTTACACTAGTTCTTTGTACAGGCACACTGCAACTTCTTTTTTGCTTACAGGGTTATACGAAGGAGTCCATGGCATCAATTGCTTGGATACGCAGTCCCAATACTTCTTTCTTATCACACTGCATTGGTAAGTCGAATGGTTAATCTGGTAAGATGGTGCGTCCTTGATATGTTATATGAGGACGTGTAGTCAGACTAGTTGTAGCCACACACATCACACTGGCTTTTACTGTATATTTCATGCAATTACTTTTGGCATATCGAGATCTAAGCAATCTAGAATAGGATGAAAAGACTGGCATCCTTCACATTATTGGCGAACTCAGTTCATAGAAACAATCAATTCAACCATTCTGTGGTTAAATCAAAAGCACCACTGGAATATTTTTCACTACCCAATCATACATGCAAAACGGGGCGACGCCACCATAGGGGCTGGTATGGGTGGCCGCCTCAGGTGGCTGGAAAGTGTGCACCTAGTTTGAGTCGTCAAGGTTGGCCCAGGCTAGTTTTTTTCGTCCCAACGCACGAGCAGGCAATGTAAAAAATGAAGAAAAATGTTTCAATTCGGATGGGCCAATAACATAAGTGCAAGGCAGGCCCTATAGCAGGCTCGCAGCCCAAACGAGCGCCTCCCATATGTATCAACAGTAGGAAAAGTCCCAATTCATTCGCTCTAGCCTCCAGTCTGGTTCGCTCCTAACCTAGCCGTCGCTAGACAGACCGACACAGCACTTCATCACGCCCTCGTTGGAGGGCGGTTGCCGGGCTTCAAGCGAACGGAAGGACAAGAAGATGAAGATCCAACCCTGGGTGTAGCCTGAATGGGAGGCAGCGGTGGCAGCACGGGCATGGCATCGAGCTTGCGCAAACGGACAGTCGCAGCTTGCAAGAGTAGCATGCACAACGAGCAGGTACATCACATCCCTGATTATATCTAATTCAACTCTTCAATTTCTAGCCAATAGTTAAACCTGACGGTGTTGTAAAACTGCTTGTATGTAGGGAATCTATGAGAAAATGAAACCAACTTCTACTTATTTTATAACTCCCCCAATCAATACTGAACTGACTAAATCTGATGTATCTAATCAAGTTTTCGATGCAAACATACAAGCTCATGTTGTTCTTGAGGTTGAAGTGTCTAATGAACAGACTGCTAATGAAGGATTTGATGCAAACATTTTACATGCTCCTGGTGATGAACATACACTACTAGGGAAAAGGCTAGCAGCAGCGCGGGTTTTTAGGCTAGCAGCAGCGCGGGTGGCCGCGCTACTAATAAGGCGCTACAGCTAACTCATAGTAGTAGCACGGCCCTAACCCGCGCTACTACTGTTGATGATATCAGCAGCGCTTTTTGTGAACGCGCTACTATTAACTAGCTAGCGATTTCGCCATCCCTCGCTACTGCTATATCTTTCATCATTTTCCTACTGCCCCATTCCCTTTCAGTTCTCCTTTCAGATACTAGATACTAGGTACTGCTAGTAGATATCAAATTTATAAACCATTACTAGGTATGGTAGTACTCCCTTCGTTCCAAATTACACGTCGTGGTTTTAGTTCAAACCACGACGAGTAATTTGGAACGAAGGGAGTACTAGATAACAATTTCATGCATAGCCAACATGCATCCTCAAGCAGTACAAGGTCATATCAATGGCCATCATCATATGTAGTTCTAGATGATATCGACGACGATCATCATATGTAGTTCTAGATGATATAGCCACACACACATATGTAGTTCTAGATGATATAGCCACACACACATATGTAGTTCTAGATGATATCGAAGACAATCATCATCCTCAAGCCTGGGCGGTTGGTGTTCCTGATAGTAATTAGGATGGCCTGTCCAACACGAAGATTCTTGCCATCGAGGAATTTCTTCCACCCAACCGAGTTTAAGTGTGTGCGACCGTCCGTGTCCACGTGGTAAGTACAGGTTGTGACAGAGCCCCTTATAGTAAGGCGTAGTTCAGCTGAGCCTTCATCATCAGGCTTGATACCATAACTCACAGATATGCTCTTTGCCAATTTCTGAATAAGAAAAACATATCAATTAATAAGCATGTGATCGAACTCTACACTAAAACATATATATCATCGACTAGATTCCACACAACATACCATATCATTGGACTGTACACTAAGTAATTCACACTATTAATTTGCATTTGTAAGTATAACATACCATATCATGTCGATCAACCATGGTATTTGTCAAGCGGGTCACGAATGGCACCCCGACAAAGTCAGCACGTGGCGGAATTATGTCCCACAGGTTGGACACCTCCTCCTCACTCAGCCTTGTCTTTGAGCTACGATGGCTTCATGAAGTGGGTCCTCATCATCTTCATCGAGTGGGTCCTCATTATCTTCATCATCTTCATCATCTTCGCCATCTTCATCATCTTCCACCAGGTTGAGATAAATGACAGCTAGCTTGGGTCTTTCTGCTCGGAAGTTGAAGCTGATCAACTCACCACCAGTAAGATGCATGCGAGCGACAAAACGGGCCCATCCATCTCCTCCAATCTGCGACATATTGCGTCCTTTCTCGACCTCCATAGTGTACGGCCCCCCCAGGAGCCTCAAATGTCACAGTGTCTCCTGTCAGCTTGTTGAATTTCAATCTCACATTGCATGGGACGATCTGTGTAAAATAAGCAAAATGACACAATGCAGTAATGCCAACACTAAAAATAAAATAGTTATTACATTTCATCTAATTTCTTACCGCCGCATGACGAAAACTCGGCTGGAAGTAGATGCCGAACAGCTTGCCAGTTGCAAGGCTGCTGGCGCATCTTGACTTGCACAGTTGACATAGTGGTGGTGGTGGTGGCGCCATTATTCCTAAAGCAATATGAGCAAAGGATTAACGATTAACTAAATCAAAATGTTCTAAGTGAACTAAATCAACTAGCCTACTAAATCAACTAAATAAAAATGTTCTAAGTCAACTAAATCAACTAGCCTACTAAATCAACTAAATCAAAATGTTCTAAGTCAACTAAATCAACTAGCCTATTAAATCAACTAAATCAAAATGTTCTAAGTCAACTAAATCAACTAGCCTACTAAATCAACTAAATCAAAATGTTCTAAGTCAACTAAATCAACTAGCCTACTAAATCAACTAAATCAAAATGTTCTAAGTCAACTAAATCAACTAGCCTACTAAATCAACTAAATCAAAATGTTCTAAGTCAACTAAATCAACTAGCCTACTAAATCAACTAAATCAAAATGTTCTAAGTCAACTAAATCAACTAGCCTACTAAATCAACTAAATCAAAATGTTCTAA
>NC_057798.1:186978823-186990552 GCF_018294505.1 Triticum aestivum | reverse complement strand
GCAATATGAGCAAAGGATTAACGATCAACTAAATCAAAATGTTCTAAGTGAACTAAATCAACTAGCCTACTAAATCAACTAAATCAAAATGTTCTAAGTCAACTAAATCAACTAGCCTACTAAATCAACCAAATCAAAATGTTCTAAGTCAACTAAATCAACTAGCCTACTAAATCAACTAAATCAAAATGTTCTAAGTCAACTAAATCAACTAGCCTACTAAATCAACTAAATCAAAATGTTCTAAGTCAACTAAATCAACTAGCCTACTAAATCAACTAAATCAAAATGTTCTAAGTCAACTAAATCAACTAAATCAAAATGTTCTAAGTCAACTAAATCAACTAGCCTACTAAATCAACTAAATCAAAATGTTCTAAGTCAACTAAATCAACTAGCTGTTGGAAATATGCCCTAGAGGCAATAATAAAAGTATTATTATATTTCCTTGTTCATGATAATTGTCTTTTATTCATGCTATAACTGTATTATCCGGAAATCGTAATACACGTGTGAATACATAGACCACAATATGTCCCTAGTGAGCCTCTAGTTGACTAGCTCGTTGTGATCAACAGATAGTCATGATTTCCTGGCTATGGACATTGGATGTCGTTGATAACGGGATCACATCATTAGGAGAATGATGTGATGGACAAGACCCAATCCTAAGCATAGCACAAAGATCGTGTAGTTCGTTTGCTAGAGCTTTTCCAATGTCAACTATCTCTTCCTTAGACCATGAGATCGTGTAACTCCCGGATACCGTAGGAGTGCTTTGGGTGTATCAAACGTCACAGCGTAACTGGGTGACTATAAAGGTGCACTACAGGTATCTCCGAAAGTGTCTTTTGGGTTGACACGGATCGAGACTGGGATTTGTCACTCCGTGTAAACGGAGAGGTATCTCTGGGCCCACTCGGTAGGACATCATCATAATGTGCACAATGTGACCAAGGGGTTGATCACGGGATGATGTGTTGCGGAACGAGTAAAGAGACTTGCCGGTAACGAGATTGAACAAGGTATCGGTATACCGACGATCGAATCTCGGGCAAGTAAAATACCGCTAGACAAAGGGAATTGTATACGGGATCGACTGAGTCCTTGACATCGTGGTTCATCCGATGAGATCATCATGGAACATGTGGGAGCCAACATGGGTATCCAGATCCCGCTGTTGGTTAATGACCAGAGAACGTCTCCGTCATGTCTACATATCTCCCGAACCCGTAGGGTCTACACACTTAAGGTTCGATGACGCTAGGGTTATAAAGGAAGTTTGTATGTGGTTACCGAATGTTGTTCGGAGTCCCGGATGAGATCCTAGACGTCACGAGGAGTTCCGGAATGGTCCGGAGGTAAAGATTTATATATGGGAAGTCCCGTTTTGGTCACCGGAAAAGTTTCGGGTTTTATCGGTAACGTACCGGGACCACCGGAAGGGTCCCGGGGGTCCACCAAGTGGGGCCACCTACCCCGGAGGGCTGCATGGGCCATGTGTGGGAGGAAACCAGCCCCGGGTGGGCTGGTGCGCCCCCCACAAGGGGCCCAAGGCGCAGGAAGTGGGGAAAGGGGGCAAACCCTAGGGCAGATGGGCCCTAAGGCCCACCCTGGGTGCGCCTCCCCCTCTCTCCCCTTCTGGCCGCCACCCAAATGGGATCTGGGGGCTGCCGCCACCCCTGGGGAGGGAACCCTAGAGGGGGCGCAGCCCCCTCCCCTCCCCCTATAAATACTAGAGGTCTGGGGGCTGCCCAACACACGAGAATCTCTCCCTTCTCCTCTTGGCGCAGCCCTACCTCTCTCCCTTCTCCTCATATCTCGCGGTGCTTGGCGAAGCCCTGCTAGACTACCACGCTCCTCCATCACCACCACACCGTTGTGCTGCTGCTGGATGGAGTCTTCCTCAACCTCTCCCTCTCTCCTTGCTGGATCAAGGCGTGGGAGACGTCACCGGGCTGTACGTGTGTTGAACGCGGAGGTGCCGTTCGTTCAGCACTAGGATCTCCGGTGGTTTGGATCACGGCGAGTACGACTCCTTCAACCCCGTTCTCTTGAACGCTTCCGCTTAGCGATCTACAAGGGTATGTAGATGCACTCTCCTTCCCCTCGTTGCTGGTTTCTCCATAGATAGATCTTGGTGACACGTAGGAAAATTTTGAATTTCTGCTACGTTCCCCAACAGTGGCATCATGAGCTAGGTCTATTGCGTAGAGTCTTTGCACGAGTAGAACACAAAGTAGTTGTGGGTGTTGATTTTGTTCAATATGCTTACCGTTACTAGTCCAATCTTGTTTCGACGGTATTGTGGGATGAAGCGGCCCGGACCGACCTTACACGTACTCTTACGTGAGACAGGTTCCACCGATTGACATGCACTTGGTGCATAAGGTGGCTAGCGGGTACCAGTCTCTCCCACTTTAGTCGGAACGGATTCGATGAAAAGGGTCCTTATGAAGGGTAAATAGCAATTGACATATCACGTTGTGGTTTTGCGTAGGTAAGAAACATTCTTGCTAGAAACCCATAGCAGCCACGTAAAACATGCAAACAACAATTAGAGGACGTCTAACTTGTTTTTGCAGGGTATGCTATGTGATGTGATATGGCCAAGAAGAATGTGATGAATGATATGTGATGTAGGAGATTGATCATGTTCTTGTAATAGGAATCACGACTTGCATGTCGATGAGTATGACAACCGGCAGGAGCCATAGGAGTTGTCTTAATTTATTGTATGACCTGCGTGTCATTGAACAACGCCATGTAATTACTTTACTTTATTGCTAACCGGTAGCCATAGTAGTAGAAGTAATAAGTTGGCGAGACGACTTCATGGAGACACGATGATGGAGATCATGGTGTCATGCCGGTGACGATGATCATGGAGCCCCGAAGATGGAGATCAAAAGGAGCAAAATGATATTGGCCATATCATGTCACTATTTTATTGCATGTGATGTTTATCATGTTTGTGCATCTTGTTTACTTAGAACGACGGTAGTAAATAAGATGATCCCTTACAACAATTTCAAGAAGTGTTCTCCCCTAACTGTGCACCGTTGCTACAGTTCGTCGCTTCTAAGCACCACGTGATGATCGGGTGTGATGGATTCTTACGTTCACATACAACGGGTGTAAGATAGATTTACACACGCGAAAACACTTAGGGTTAACTTGACGAGCCGAGCATGTACAGACATGGCCTCGGAACACAGAGACCGAAAGGTCGAGCATGAGTCGTATAGTAGATACGATCAACATGAAGATGTTCACCGATGATGACTAGTCCGTCTCACGTGATGATCGGACACGGCCTAGTTGACTCGGATCATGTAATCACTTAGATGACCAGAGGGATGTCTATCTGAGTGGGAGTTCATAAGATGAACTTAATTATCCTGAACATAGTCAAAAGATCTTTGCAAATTATGTCGTAAGCTCATGCTTTAGTTCCACTGTTTAGATATGTTCCTAGAGAAAATATAGTTGAAAGTTGACAGTAGCGATTATGCGGACAGTAGAAAGCTTATGTCCTTAATGCACCGCTCAGTGTGCTGAACCCCAAACGTCGTTTGTGGATGTTGCGAACATCAGACATACACGTTTTGATAACTACGTGATAGTTCAGTTAAACGGTTTAGAGTTGAGGCACCAAAGACGTTTTCGAAACATCGCGGAACATATGAGATGTTTCGAGGGCTGAAATTGAGATTTCAGGCTCGTGCCCACGTCAAGAGGTATGAGACCTCCGACGATTTTCTTAGCCTGCAAACTAACGGAGAAAAGCTCAATCGTTGAGCTTGTGCTCAGATTGTCTGAGTGCAACAATCACTTGAATTGAGTGGGAGTTAATCTTCCAGATGAGATAGTGATGTTTCTCCAAAGTCATTACCACCAAGCTGCTAGAGCTTCGTGATGAACTATAACATATCAGGGATAGATATGATGATCCTTAAGGTATTCACGATGTTTGACACCGCGAAAGTAGAAATCAAGAAGGAGCATCAATTGTTGATGAAACCACTAGTTTCAAGAAGGGCAAGGGCAAGAAGGGATACTTCAAGAAACGGCAAATCAGCTGCTGCTCTAGTGAAGAAACCCAAGGTTGAACCCAAACCCGAGACTAAGTGCTCCTGTAATAAGGGGAACAACCACTGGAGCAGAATTACCCTAGATACTTGGTAGATGAGAAGGCTGGCAAGGTCGATAGAAGTATATTGGATATACATTATGTTAATGTGTACTTTACTAGTACTCCTAGTAGCACCAGGGTATTAGATACCGGTTCGGTTGCTAAGTGTTAGTAACTCGAAATAAAAGAGCTACGAAATAAACGGAGACTAGCTAAAGGTGAGTTGACGATATGTGTTGGAAGTATTTCCAAGGTTGATGTGATCAAGCATCGCACGCTCACTCTACCATCGAGATTTGGTGTTTGCGTTGAGCATAGACATGATTGGATTATGTCTATCGCAATACGGTTATTCATTTAAGGAGAATAATGGTTACTCTGTTTATTTGAATAATACCTTCAATGGTCTTGCACCTAAAGGAATGGTTTATTGAATCTCGATCGTAGTGATACACTTTTTCATGCCAAAAAGATATAAGATAGTAATGATAGTAACACTTACTTGTGGCACTGCCATGTAAGTCATATTGGTGTAAAACGCATGAAGAAGCTCCATGTTGATGGATCTTTGGACTCACTCATTTTTGAAAAGTTTGAGACATGCGAACCATGTCTATTGGTGTATATGCATGAAGAAACTCCATGCAGATGGATCGTTTCGGCTCACTTGATTTTGAATCACTTGAGATATGCAAATCATACCACATGGGCAAGATGATTGAAAAGCCTCGTTTTCAGTAAGATGGAACAAGATAGCAACTTGTTGGAAGTAACACATTTTGATGTGTGCAGTCCAATGAGTGCTGAGGCATGCAGTGAATATCGTTATGTTCTTACTTCACAGATGATTCGAGTAGATGTAGAGTATATTTACTTGATGAAACACAAGTCTGAATTATTGAATGGTTCAAGTAATTTCAGAGTGAAGTTGAAGATCATCGTGACAAGAGGATGAAATGTCTATGATATGATCATAGAGATGAGTATCTGAGTTACGAGCTTTGGCACGCAATTAAGACATTGTGGAAATTGTTTCACAATTAATACCGCCTGGAACACCATAGTGAGGGTGTGTCCGAACATCATAGTTGCACCCTATTGGATATGGTGCGTACCATGATGTCTCTTATCGAATTACCACTATCATTTATGGGTTAGGCATTAGAGACAACCACATTCACTTTAAATAGGGCACCGCATAATTCCGTTGAGATGACACCGTATGAACTATGGTTTAGAGAAACCTAAGCTGTCATTTCTTAAAGGTTTGGGGCTGCGACACTTATCTGAAAATGTTTCAGGTTGATAAGCTCGAACCCAAAGCGGATAAAATGCATCTTCATAGGACACCCAAAACAGTTGGGTATACCTCCTAATTCAGATCCGAAAGCAATAGGGATTGTTTCTTGTACCGGGTCCTTTCTCGAGGAAAAGTTTGTCTCGAAAAGTTGAGTGGGAGGATGGTGGAGACTTGATATGGTTATTGAACCATTACTACAACTAGTGTGTAGCAGGGCACAGGAAGTTGTTCCTGTGGCACCTACACCAATTGAAGTAGAAGCTTATGATAGTGATCATGAAACTTCGGATCAAGTCACTACCGTACCTCGTAGGGTGACAAGGATGCGTACTGCTTCAGAGTGGTACAGTAATCCTGTCTTGAAGGTCATGTTGCTAGACAACAATGAACCTACGAGCTATGGAGAAGCGATGGTGGGCCCAAATTCCGACAAATGGTTAGAAGCCATGAAATCCGAGATAGGATCCATGTATCAGAACAAAGCATGGACTTTGGTGGACTTGCCCGATGATCGGCAAGCCATTGAGATAAATGGATCTTTAAGAAGAAGACGGACGTGGACGGTGATGTCGCCATCTATGAAGCTCGACTTGTGGCGAAAAGTTTTTCACAAGTTCAAGGAGTTGACTACGATGAGATTTTCTCATCCGTAGCGATGCTTAAGTCCGTCGGAATCATGTTAGCATTAGCTGCATTTATGAAATCTAGCAGATGGATGTCAAAAACGAGTTTCCTTACCAGTTTTCGTAAGGAAAGGTTGTATGTGATACAATCAGAAAGGTTTTGTCGATCCTAAGGATGCTAAAAGGTATGCTAGCTCCAGCGATCCTTCTAAGGACTGGAGTAAGAATCTCGGAGTTGGAATATGTACTTTGATAAGATGATCAAAGATTTTGGGTTTATACAAATTTATAAGAAACTTGTATTTCCAAAGAAGTGAGTGGGAGCACTATAGAATTTCTGATGAGTATATGTTGTTGACATATTGTTGATCAGAAATGATGTAGAATTTCTGGAAAGCATATAGGGTTATTTGAAAAGTGTTTTTCAAGTGAAAACCTGGTTTAAACTACTTGAACATTGAGCATCAAGATCTATGAGGATAGATCAAAAACCGCTTAATGATACTTTCAAATAAGCATATACCTTGACATGATCTTGAAGGTGTTCAAGATGTATCAGTCAAAGAAGGAGTTCTTGCCTGAGATATAAGGTACGAAGTTAAGACTTAAAGCTCGACCATGGCAGAATAGAGAGAAAGGACGAAGGTCGTCCCCTATGTTTCAGACGTAGGCTCTATAGTATGCTATGATGTGTACCGCACCGTAAATATGCCTTGCCATGAGTCAGTCAAGGGGTACAAGAATGATCCAGGAATGGATCATTAGACAGCGGTCAAAATTGTCCTTGGAGTAAATAAGGACATGTTTCTCGATTATGGAGGTGATAAAGAGTTCGGCATAAAGGGTTACGTCGATGCAAGCTTTAAACACCTATCCGAATGACTCTGAGTAGCAAACCGGATACGTATAGTGGAGCAATCATTTGGAATTGCTCCAAGTGGAGAGTGGTAGCAGCATTTACAATATGACCTGGAGATTTGCGAAGTACATACGGATCTGATTGTTGCAGACCCGTTGACTAAAACCTCTCTCACAAGCAAAACATGATCAAACCCCAGAACTCATTGAGTCTTAATCACATGATGATGTGAACTAGTTTAATGACACTAGTAAACTCTTTGGATGTTGATCACATGGCGATGTGACCTGTCAGTGTTAATCACATGGCGATGTGAACTAGATTATTGACTCTAGTGCAAGTGGGAGACTGTTGGAAATATGCCCTAGAGGCAATAATAAAAGTATTATTATATTTCCTTATTCGTGATAATTGTCTTTTATTCATGCTATAACTGTATTATCCGGAAATCGTAATACACGTGTGAATACATAGACCACAATATGTCCCTAGTGAGCCTCTAGTTGACTAGCTCGTTGTGATCAACAGATAGTCATGATTTCCTGGCTATGGACATTGGATGTCGTTGATAACGGGATCACATCATTAGGAGAATGATGTGATGGACAAGACCCAATCCTAAGCATAGCACAAAGATCGTGTAGTTCATTTGCTAGAGCTTTTCCAATGTCAACTATCTCTTCCTTAGACCATGAGATCGTGTAACTCCCGGATACCATAGGAGTGCTTTGGGTGTATCAAACGTCACAACGTAACTGGGTGACTATAAAGGTGCACTACAGGTATCTCCGAAAGTGTCTTTTGGGTTGACACGGATCGAGACTGGGATTTGTCACTCCGTGTAAACGGAGAGGTATCTCTGGGCCCACTCGGTAGGACATCATCATAATGTGCACAATGTGACCAAGGGGTTGATCACCGGATGATGTGTTGCGAAACGAGTAAAGAGACTTGCCGGTAACGAGATTGAACAAGGTATCGGTATACCGACGATCGAATCTCGGGCAAGTAAAATACCGCTAGACAAAGGGAATTGTATACGGGATCGACTGAGTCCTTGACATCGTGGTTCATCCGATGATATCATCATGGAACATGTGGGAGCCAACATGGGTATCCAGATCCCGCTGTTGGTTATTGACCGGAGAACGTCTCCGTCATGTCTACATGTCTCCCGAACCCGTAGGGTCTACACACTTAAGGTTCGATGACGCTAGGGTTATAAAGGAAGTTTGTATGTGGTTACCGAATGTTGTTCGGAGTCCCAGATGAGATCCTGGACGTCACGAGGAGTTCCGGAATGGTCCGGAGGTAAAGATTTATATATGGGAAGTCCTGTTTTGGTCACCGGAAAAGTTTCGGGTTTTATCGGTAACGTACCGGGACCACCGGAAGGGTCCCGGGGGTCCACCAAGTGGGGCCACCTACCCCGGAGGGCTGCATGGGCCATGTGTGGGAAGGAAACCAGCCCCGGGTGGGCTGGTGCGCCCCCCACAAGGGGCCCAAGGCGCAGGAAGTGGGGAAAGGGGGCAAACCCTAGGGCAGATGGGCCCTAAGGCCCACCCTGGGTGAGCCTCCCCCTCTCTCCCCTTCTGGCCGCCACCCAGATGGGATCTGGGGGCTGCCGCCACCCCTGGGGAGGGAACCCTAGAGGGGGCGCAGCCCCCTCCCCTCCCCCTATAAATACTAGAGGTCTGGGGGCTGCCCAACACACGAGAATCTCTCCCTTCTCCTCTTGGCGCAGCCCTACCTCTCTCCCTTCTCCTCATATCTCGCGGTGCTTGGCGAAGCCCTGCTAGACTACCACGCTCCTCCATCACCACCACGCCGTTGTGCTGCTGCTGGATGGAGTCTTCCTCAACCTCTCCCTCTCTCCTTGCTGGATCAAGGCGTGGGAGACGTCACCGGGCTGTACATGTGTTGAACTTTCGGAGGTGCCGTCCGTTCGGCACTAGGATCTCCGGTGATTTGGATCACGGCGAGTACGACTCCTTCAACCCCGTTCTCTTGAACGCTTCCGCTTAGCGATCTACAAGGGTATGTAGATGCACTCTCCTTCCCCTCGTTGCTGGTTTCTCCATAGATAGATCTTGGTGACACGTAGGAAAATTTTGAATTTCTGCTACGTTCCCCAACACTAGCCTACTAAATCAACTAAATCAAAATGTTCTAAGTCAACTAAATCAACTAGCCTACTAAGTCAACTAAATTATATCAACTAAATCAAAATGTTGCATATGAGCAGGAGGGAGAAGGAGGGGCGACTCGAGGAGGGAGAAGAGAGTAGGATGGAGGAGGAAGGCGGAGCGAGGAGGGGCCGGCCGGCGCGGCCAGTTGAGGGAGGACGGAGGAGGAAGGCGGAGCAAGGAGGGGCCGGCCGGCGCGGCTAGTTGAGGGAGGACGGAGGAGGAAGGCGGAGCGAGGAGGGGCCGGCCCGCGGCGAGTGGACAGGGAGGATGGAGGAGGAGGCCGGTACCGAGTCCAGCAAGGAGGAGGAGGTGACGGCGCGTGGCGCAGACAGAGGAGGGGCGACGGGGGCGCGTAGCGCAGACGGATCGGAGAGGATTGAGTGGCTGTGTGTGTGAGTGGATCGGAATGGAGGAGATGGGGGAGATGAATGGCTTAGCAATAGCGCTCTTCAGGAAAAGACGCTACTGCCAAGCTATCTAGTAGCAGTGCCTTTCACAATAAAGTGCAACTGCTATGTGTCAGCATGTAAAAATAGACTTTGTTCAATATATCAAAAACACATTGATCATCAACGATCTTTTTGTGTACAATCTGATTTGACAATATGAGTCCTCACCGGTTTAGGAACAGGTGAAGACTCATATTGCAGCCACAAATTCTACACATAGAGTTCAATGAAGATCAAGTGCTTGTCAAAGTGTGAGAAGTAACATATTTAAGGTGGTAGAAACTCTCTTCACGGAGCAAGGTGGGACTAAATTTTTGTAGGAAACTTAGCAGTAGCGCTTATCTGAGAAATGCGCTGCTACTATGCTACGTAGCAGTAGCGCGCGTCATTTTAACGCGTTGCTACTATAACTAGCCTCGCGGCGGCCTCGTAGGAATTATAGCAGCAGCGCGTCTTTGGGTGGACGCGCTACTGCTATATTTGTCTCAGCAGCGAGTTTTGTTTGTCCGCGCTACTGCTAGTTAGCAGCAGCGAGTTATTTTGAAGCGCGCTGCTGATAAGATTCTGTGTATAGGCTTTTCCCTAGTAGTGATATAGTGTCTAATGAGGGATCTAATGCAAGCATTTTGCAAGCTCATTCAAGGATTTAGTGTCTAATGATGATCTGCTATGTTGAGAGAGACAGAGATTTGCAGGCATTGATGACAAGCAAATTATAGTGCATTTTCATAGCTTGAGGAAACGTCAAGGCCATCTACCAGAAAGTCCCCGTATCATGACAACATAGCATAAATACTTTTCTAATCTATTGTTTGAAACTATTGGCATACTTGTGCAGGATAGATATATTGATATGCAGTTTGCGCACTCATTATAGGTACAATTACACTTCGATATTTTCAGCCAGAGAACGAATGATTCAAGCAGGTACAGACCATGTTTGTAGTCCTTGTACACCATGTTGCATTTTGTGTTTTTTGGTGCTTGCATCATTTAGTGTTTATAATCTGAATTACTTTGGATCATTAGCTGGTTTTCAAACTGCATGTAGCTTCACATTTCTCAAGTTATGTTGATTTCCGGAGTTCAAGTGCCTTCGTATTTTTAAGTAAAATGTTTGCCCCTGGTAACTTGAATTCGTGGATCCGCCACTGGACACAAATCATACACGAATGCCATTATGAATTAAATGAAATGCAGGGACTTACACTAGCTCGTTGTATAGGCTCACTGCA
Source organism: Triticum aestivum (assembly GCF_018294505.1). Lineage (NCBI taxonomy): Eukaryota > Viridiplantae > Streptophyta > Magnoliopsida > Poales > Poaceae > Triticum > Triticum aestivum. The sequence continues at coordinate 186,979,762 of NC_057798.1, read as the reverse complement.
GCTCTGCTTGCGCTTGGGATGTTCCATGTACAAGTCCATGTTACCACTTTCTTGGATGTGCAGGCCTTGTGCTCCTTGCATCCCCCTTTGCATTTTTGACACGGCGAATGGTTGATCAAATAAGAGGAATCGACCTTGATGTTGTACCTTAGGACAGATACTTACAAGGTTATATGGGTGTGCAGGATGTGTACCAGGTCCCGTAGCGCCGTCATGCTTTGCTAAAAAATGGTTTTGCTTGTTTCAGATGATATCTCCAGAAGAAATAAGAGTTAAAGTTAGAGTTACATAGGCGTGTAAGCTAAGAGAGCAGTGAAAGGATATCCAAACATCGTCGGAACAGTGCACAAGGGAGTGATGTGTGGATACCTAGTTCGGGCCGACGTTTGGGCATGCTCGCCTAGCTAGAGTGCGGGTCACTTCAGAGTCGTTGAGGGTGATGCGCTAGCATTGCCTGGCTGCGCACGGATGCAGATCTTGAGTGGCAGCGGAGCACTACGATGCGGTGGACGAGACCGTTAGTGAAGCCCCAATGGCCTCGGGGGGCGGAGGTGCGACGATGTGCTCGGTGAATTAGCCCCGGTGAGCTAGGAGACGGCGTCAGTGAAGCGCACCTGATGCGGTGGAACTCGGTGTCTGTGAGGCACGTCAGTTGTGGCGGCCGACGTTGTCGGCGGACCACCCGGTGCGGTGGACGAGGGCGTAGATGAGGTAGCTCCGGTGCGGTGGTGAAGCACGATCGTCGTCTTCGTCGTCGTCGTCCGGCACAGAGGTGGGAAAGAGACGAGACGAGGGGCGATCCGAACTTTGCTTGGGTTGGCGGTGAATTAGGGATTTGAGCAATCTGGGCGCGGAAGGGAACGGTGGAGAAGAGAGATTTTGTGGGGCTGGAATTTGGGCCGCCAGATATTTCAATCCGAAACATGGAAGCACAAACTT
>NC_057798.1:186977668-186978342 GCF_018294505.1 Triticum aestivum | reverse complement strand
TTAAGGCACCGAAGCAGCGTCCACCCCGACACGACCCTGGTCTGCCTGTTGCACCTACATTTGAGAATGCAAATGAATCTTCTTTCATTTGCAGACGAATCTGTATGTATTACCATGCCCATGTTTTCCTTACAATAATTAGTCATTCAAAACGAGATACTCCCTTCGTTCACTTTTGTATGTCGTTTCAGACAACTTAAAATAAACTGTTTTGCACATTGTCTGAAATGTCTTCAAGGTCTTATAAAAGTGAACAGAGGGAGTACTATAAATTAATTAATGAGGAGTTATTTGAAAAAAAATCGAAACGCTATCCACGCTAACGTGGATTCGAGCATGTGTCACATAATTAGTTATTTGAATTAGAGTGTGTGTCATGTAGCGATCTCCAATTCTAACGTGGATTTTGCATTTCATTGTATCCATGCTACTTTTTTAATACAAATTAATATATATATGATGAACACCATGGTAGTGAGAAAACTTTTGGATGGATTCAAACATATGACCTACAAAAAAGCATAACAAATTGAGTCAATGTCAACTTTTCAAAACTTAGTATGGCACGAATTCGAAATAATTACCCGTATGCATGGTCCTCGGTTCAAATCTTACAATGTACATCGAATTGAAACATCGATATTAAGTCTCGTACTATGTACATTCAAATGTTG
>NC_057798.1:186960281-186977457 GCF_018294505.1 Triticum aestivum | reverse complement strand
TATCGGTCAATCTTCCTCTCCTAACCACCTTGGGAAGCTATCGGTTTCCAACACACGTTCATTCTTTCTCTCCATGTTTCGATCTCTAAGTCTCTCAACTACACAACCCCTTTTTCCACTCTGTTACCAACTGTATTTACCTCACACACCCGCCATTGCACCCTATGCCGAGCTCTCTCTCTCTCTCTCTCTTCCCCTCTCCCTCTCACCCTCTCGCGCTAAATACATGCATTGCCTATCTAGCCCCCCAACCTCTCGTGCGCACGCACGCACGTTGTATATCTAGGTCACTCCCTCGAGACTGTCTTACTCTTTCCGCACGGTGGGCCACACTCGCTAAATCTCGCTCTCTTTATCTGAGTCTCGTTTAACCTTGTTTTCTTTCACACACAAATGATATATCTCCCTGTTCGGGCCTCGATCGACACACTCTATACTCTCTCACCCAGATTGTCTATCTAGGTCAGTCCATCCAAGCCGCCGCCACTCTTTCGACCTCATGGCGGGCCAAGCTCTCTCTCTCTCTCTCTCTCTGTGTGTGTGTGTGTGTCTCGATTGACCTCGCTCTTTCTCGGAAAAAAACGATATATCACCATGTTTGAGCCCAATTCGACCTATTCACATTGTATACACTCTCACGCACATTGTCTATCTAGGTCAATCTCTCTAACCCGTCTCACTCTTTCGATCGCACGACGACCCTATGTGATCGATTGACCTTGCTTCCTCCCACACACAAAATATATCTACACGTCTATGACTGGATCATCTCTCAAGCTCTACCTTACAGCCCTCACCCTTGCCAAAAGCTCAATCGGACAACATCTCTCCAGAGCATATATATATATATATATATATATATATATATATTCAATGAATGTCGGACCACACTCACTTTGTCTCTCTATCTATATGTCTCTTGATTGACCTCGCTTTCTCAGACCGTATCTTCCACGCATTGAAGCTACTACCTCTCCATCCCTCGCAAAGCCGGAGCTATTTACATTGCGAGGGGCACTCCAACCTTGGATTAATTTGTGTAGGCATTTATTCCGGTTGGCTTAGATTATATTTTCGTAGCATTCGGCCCACAACTACTCCAAACACCGTTGCAACCCCCGCAACTCCCCTAGTTGATTTCCCTCTGGCTCGGGCTCTCTCGCACGTCCTTTCTCACCTTCAATGTCGCACCATGGTATTATTGCAAAAAACTATGTTGTTCTCTTTAATTATTATAAATAAGCTACAAAACTACACTCCGATAGTCCACTTAGAATGGAACAAATTTTGACCCACAAATTAAAGTGCTACAAACTACACACCGAGGGGCCCACATGTCATGAAACAAATTTGGACCCATATACAAATTAAAAAATAAAGGACGAGGATCGAACATGCGACCGGCCCTTCAAGCCCCACGTCAATAGGCAACATACATAGAGCAGCAATGTTTGTTGTACCCCCCCTTTGTTCACATAATGTTTTTATATTACCACAACCTATTTAATGGATAACATGTAATATTATTTTTAGTACTATTCACCTTCACTTACTGGTGGGTTCCATGTGTGCTCTCTCTCTCTCCTCCCCTTCTACGTTTAGACGCACGGGCAAACACGAAGAAATCGCGTGCGATGTTGCCGTTGACCATATCTGGACGCGTTCACAAGTCACGGCACCAGTTTCACGTACTAGAGGCACTAGTCAGTGTGTACGTGCAATGCACGTTAATGTGGAAGTATATTAAGTGCATGCGGATATTAAGTAGGAGTAGGATATTATTTGCGTGTTATTATGTGATTAGCACTATTTTTTCATGAAATTAACTGCACGCTAAACTGTTGAGCACTCGACATTGAAGCAGTCTAGGTCGTTGGATGACAAGGAATACATGTGGCTTGATGATGTTTTATATTTAATTTGATACGGCTCTAGAAGAACATTCAATCGATCAAACCATAGATTTCGTTCAGTCTGACTCCAACTTTAAATTATACGACAATCGATATAAAATAAATGGAAATGATAAACGTTCAGATGTTAAGCATGGCAATCCAAATGTTTTTCATGGCAAATTTAGATTACGCAGCGGCGGCGGGGGCGTCTTGCGGTGGGAAGCGGCTCCTCTGCCGTGCCCTGTGTGTCGTCGGGCCACTGACCGATGGCGACGGTTGCGTCTTGCGCCGTTGTTGGCGTACTCCTGGAAATTGGCCTAGCTTCAAGGAAGGCCAAAATGTTCTGGACTTCGGAGCGAGTCAACTGGTGGGAGGAGGCGACAGGTGTGGTGCAAGGAAGCGGTGTACGGGGGCCATCCATGCCGTTGAGGGGGGCACTGGCACCCGCGCGGGGACAGGCGCTGTCAACGGCGCGGCTGAGACATTCGTGTGCACGGGCACCGGCACGGGCACGCACGTCAGTGCATGCGCAGGCGCATGCGCTGGCAGGTGCATGAGCACCGGCGCGAGCGTGCACGTTAGTGCACGAGCTGGCAGGTGCACGGGCGCGTGAAAGTCGGCGGGGACCTCGTGGAACCCCGTGGGATCAAGCTCGGTGACAATGTGCGGCTCCCAGCCCATCAATGCCACGGGGATGGGCGCTGGCGCAGTCGGGGCAACGGGAGCCAGAATGGGAGCGGGGACAGGCGCGACGTCTTCCCGCAAGGCCAGTTCAAGCTCGTCCCAAAGCGCCTTATGTTCTTGAGACTCCGGCTGGGTGTCTTCCTCAGGAAACTGGAACACTAAGGGCAGACCATCGTGATGCGGCATGGTGTACGTTAGGTCAGGCTAGTAGGAGGTAGACGACAGGAGAATCGGAGAGGAAGACAGAAGATTGTAGCGATACCGGGTAGTGCGGGGTTGATTTTAAACTGCGGCGCTGGCGACATTAAAAGTGGGAGCAGTTGGGACGAAGGTGGGCATCGGATCCTGGTCAAAGGGCTCGCCTCCCAGTGAGCCTGCACAGCGGTCTGCTCGCACGCCTCCCTTTCAGCCGGCGCAGCGGTCTGCTCGCACGCCTCCCGTCGACTCACATGCTTGCTCGGATGGCACCTGCCGATGAGAAGCGGGGACTCGTGGCGGCACATAAACGCCCACGGTTTCAATAGTGAAAGCGTTCGCCTTAACATGACAGGTCTTTGTTCCAAAACACCTTGGCTCTTCATTTGTGCAACTTGTCATAAGCAGCTTGTCTCAAATTGAAGAAAAAACTTACGAAGTAATATTTGGGCCATATCACGTGACCATGCTCAGTTTTAAGAATTTATGCTCACTTTTGGATTTTTTGAAATTTAAGATCCAGGATTCGAAACAATATCATAACATGCATCATGCAATAAGTTTTCAAGGCGTACATCTGTCCTGTTGTATTTCTTAAGAAAGGATTTGGTCAAACATTTTGCTTAGTTAGACTTTAGACAAGTTATATATGCAGAGTAAAATGATAATCCCTCCGTACCAACGCATTGCCTGATATATTAACTCAAGTACTAGGCACGAACAAACGGGCTCAATTCTATGCTCATCCTGGTGTAGTAGTAGTAGTAGTACTAGGCAATGCAGTTCACGGGTGACCTTGACAAGCGGCGACCGAGGGAATTGAACCATGCTCGGCACGGTAGGTAACATTGTCTAGTTACTAAAGCATCCCTCTGTTGTTCATCGGTAGTCATTATGGACCGGGGACATGAGGGGAATTTCCTAGGGCTGGAATTCTGGCCACCAGATATTTCGACTTGAAACGCTGAGGCTCGACTGGTTGGGGTTGCCTAATGTGCGTACCACGCACGCCACCGAAGGACACGAGCCCAGTTTTTTTAGGATCAACACGAGCCAAGGTCTGGCTGGTACGCCATTGGGTCCTACCATTCGAGAATACGAAAGGAACCTTTTAAATTGCCGAACGAATCTATGCGTATTACAATACCCGTATTTTCCTTGCAAATACTAATCTCAACGTGGTAATTGGTTTATGATGAGTTGTTGAATTAGAGTGAGTTTGTGATATAGTGATCTCAACGTGGATTTCACATTTCATGGTATCCCTAGTAAGTTTTCCAATGCAAATTCAAATTTAAAAGATGAACAATATGGAGGTGAGAAAACTTTGTATGTATCAAGCCTATGACCACACACACACAGAGAGAGAGAGAGACACACACGCACGAACACAATAACAATCCAATAAGTATAGTGCATCTATTTTTCCAAACCATGCATGTATGACACGAATTCAAAAATACTCCTTCTATTCCTAAATATTAGTCTTTTAGAGAGTTCAACAACTGACTACATATGGAGCAAAATGAGTGAATCTAGACTCTAAAATATGTCTATATACATCTGTATGTGCCAGTCCATTTGAAATCTCTAAAAAGACTAATATTTAGGAATGAAGGGAGTAAAATGTAAGACATGCATGGTCCTCAGTTCAATATTTAAAATGAACATGAAACTGAAACATGAATATTAAGTCTAGTACTACAGTACATGCAAATGTTGTGTTTAGGCGGAGCTATGATTGTCGGGGGTCAACCCCTCGACCTTAGATAAAATTGTGGAGCTCTGTTTAGGGTTGTTTAGATTATATTTGTCCCCACCCTGCCAACCACCGATTAGTTGTGCACCCCCACCCCTCCTCCCCGGGAGAATATCATGTGCCTCCATACCTTAGATGTTATATGCCTATACGAATTGCTTGGAGCTTGTAGATCTGAGATATAGCAGCTCACATGATGCGTCTTAACATTTTTACAGGAAACCTTGATGAGTTTGAGAATTGCACACAATTTGTACAAAAACTACTCAGATGCCCTTGGATCCCATATCCAACGACCTCGAAGCTCGTATCACCATAGCATCTAAGATGAAGGAGGACATCATATTCTCCTGTATGTAAGAATATCATGTGCTACCACACCTTAGATGCTTTGGTGATACAAGCTCTTCGGAGCCGTTGGATTTGTGACCCAACACCTCCTCGGTGGTTCGAATGGTTTTTTGCAGAAAAGCCCCAAAAGAGTTCGGCCACTTCTTACAAGCACAAAGACTGCTCAGATGCCATTGGATCTCAGATCAAACGACCTCGAATCTCGTATCACCATAGCATCCAAGCTGCGATAGCACCTTATGCTTTCTCGCACAGGAGAATATGAGGTGCTCCCGCACCGTAGATTCTATGGTGATACGAGTTCACTGAGATCTAACGGCCCATAGTAGGAGGTTTGAATGTTTTTGCAATATACGACTGATAGAATTTGGGAATGTGCAGAAAGTACAAGTACTACGCATGTGCCATCTGATCACTGATCATATGACCTAGATGGTCATATCACCGTAGCGGGTAATTAAGCTACGGGGAGCACCTAATATGAGCAAGGGGGAGCCATTGGATCGAAGATGCGGCGGCACACACGAGGCATGAATGTTTTATTTGCAAAAAAACCTTTGGAGAGTTTGGAAATTGCGCATAATTACAAAGACTACTCCCAAGCCACTGGATCTCACTTCCAATGGTGTAAAAACTCGTATCACCATAGTATCTAAGCTGCAGGGTGGATGTGATATTCTATGCCGCTGTCATTTTTGTTCGTAAACTTGAAAAATACGTGTAACTCGTGTCGTTACTTGTCTAACCGCGCAAAGTGTTTGTTCAAAAAAACCATCCTACACTGAAATATCGGAACAACACACGGGGGTCCCACTTGTCATTAATCAAATTTGGACCTAAAACTAACAAATCTGAAAGACGAGATTCGAACTGGCAACCTGGACTACAAAGCGTAAGTCGATAGCCAGAAACAATAACGGTTGTTGGCTTTGTCCCATAACTTGATTTTATACAATATTACGTTGAGTAGAGTAGAGGGAGTGCCTCGTCAACACGTGCATGACCGTTGTCTCACTTACTGGTGGGTCCCAGGTCTGCGATCTCAATCTCTCTTCTCTCCATTGTCTAACCTTTGCACGGGCACACATGAAGAGCGGCGCTATCTTGCCTTGGTGTTATTACAACTATAAAAGCTTGGAAAATAGAAGAATCGCCTAGAACAAGAGACGTTGTGGCTGGTCGAGACGGAGCTAACCACATCTATCCTCCATGCCACGTTTGCATGATGAAGCGGTGTGGCTAGTGGGGTGTTTTCGACCGACTGGCTGGGTCCCGAGGTCGAACCATAGGTACTAGAGTTACTGCCGACGTCTGATACAGTATATTTTTACACGCACATTTTTCCTCCGTGCCGAGACATGGCACATCCTACCGCGCGGTTTCGGGGTCCTCCCGGGTGGTGCACGCATATATTCTTCCTGACGTGGGACACCCTACCGCGTGTTTTCTGGGTCCTCCTCGGTCGTAGCGCCAAAGCAAGTAAATGAGTCGTCAAATCACGAAAGACCACCTTTCCCGCCGAGTACATCAGTGAAGCACGGTGGCTAGCTAGTTGGGCTAGTTCGATTGATTAGCTAGGACGCCGCCACATTTGTTTTTCACCCCTTTTTTTATCTACTTGCCGATAGCTAAATTTAAATATCCACCACGGCGTTGCTCTGGTGTTTGGGTGCGGCAGGATTTTTATTTTTTTGATTAACGGGAGCAGGTGCGGCGGGATTTTTAATTTTTTGATTGACGGGAGTAGGCGCGGCAGCAATTAGTCACGATGACTCCGCCTGTAAAACCCACTGCTCCCTGATGTGAGAAGTCGTCGACTGGTGTTTTACCGTGGTGAAAACCAAAAGATTCCCCGCTCCTCGGCTGGCTCCCTCCGCCTTCCCGTAGATTGCATTGCCTTTCAGCCGTTTCGCCCACTTTGCTTCCTCTCCCCATTGCTTCTACCTAGTGCCATGGCGGCGCATCAAATGACAGAGTCCAAGGTGAGACGCCTGACACAGGAGCTCCATGCCAAGGATGCGGAGCTCAGGGCCAAAGACGTGGAGCTCCGTGAGCTCAAGGAGGAGAGGAGTGCCATGCTCCTCCGTTATGTGCGGGAGTTCACGGAGCTTCAAAAGCGGCAGGCGTCCACCACAAAGATGCTCGAGGTGTCGGCGATGTTGCTGCAGAAAGCGGGAGATACGATAGGTCGTCAGGGGAGCCGGCTGGAGCACGAGCGGGCCAATTGTGACTTGGTCCAGGATCGCCTCAGCCACTTGGTGAACCAAGTTGCCACGCACGTGTTGCGGCTGCGCGATGCCTACCGTCGTGCCAGCGCGACGATGCCGACCGTCAGGCTAAACTCGTTCGACCACCCGGTCGACTTCAACGAGCTGCGGCTTCTTGACCTGGTCTCCTTCTTCACCTATATCTCGAAGGAGCTGAGCCGTCTCCGCGCATTGGTGGGGGGCTGAGCTAGACAAGGAGGGGTTGTGGGCTGTCGTCGCCGTTGCCAGGCGAATCCTTTCAGGGCTCCGTCACCAGAATCCATTCGTGCCATTGGACGCCGTCTTTGACGAGTTGGCTCCCGTCGAGCGGGAGCGGGCTCTATGGGCCGTTGCACCCTGCATCACCAACATCGTGCGCCTCGAGAAGCAGAGGGACTTCGGTGGTGTTTAGGCGCCCTCTGCATGGGCATGTCCATGTCTCAGTGCAACATGACCGTTGGATCAAACTCAGACGGTGCAGATCAGTCACTGTAGCACAGAGCATGTGGCTGTGTTTGGTTGCATTCTCATCTCAATATAGTTGTTTCCTCTTCATGTATTTTTGTTAACCTACTAGTGTGGACTCATGCACCCTTCATGCACTCTGCCAAACACCCAAAAGTGGGTCGAGAAGGGAAATTTTGCTCCCATCCCGTGCACCCTTCATACACCCTGCCTAACACTATTCGTGCTTCATATGGTTCATGTTTTGTGGAGTACTGTAGCACCGTACTCCGTGTGCTGTAGACCTAGTTCTGTTAACATTGATCTCACCATTCATTCTCGACCGGACAGTCGAAAAAGCGGTACTATGTTACATATAGGAGTAGTTGACATGCACACAACATCATTTGTTATCGTCATATCTTACTACACTAGCAACAAGATTGTGTAGTACTGACGTATGAACCACTGCACATGCCTAGTAGTAGGAGCACTGTGTATGTTCAAGTGGCTGCCGTGTTTCGCACTCCTTTGTCGTAAGAGTGGAAACGCTGGTTGTAATCATTTTTTTCTTCAGAAAAAACAGTGGACACGCTCTACCGTGTGGATCCTCCTCCAGCCATGCACTAAATTACTCACTTTCGCTGACGTGTGGGACAGCCAGCACCTGGGTCCACCCGCCATGCACTAAATTACTCCGTAGTAGAGTGACGATAGACTACCCCGATCGAAGCGCCGCAGTAATGCCCAATGAGCCGTCAAATCACAAAACCCCCTCCTTTCCATAAGTAAGTTGGACGGACGAAGCAACCATCATTTCACTCTTCTCTCTCAGCTTCTTCTCTTGAAGAAAACCCCCACTCACTTCGCTTCTCCCTCATCTAGTTCCTACTTTCACTCTTCTCTCTCAGCTTCCTCTCTTGGATGGACGCTGGAGCACCGGCCAACATGATGTCTATGGCTCTAGCCAAAACCGTCGAGGCTCATGGTATGAAGAAGCGTAAGCACCCCGCCGAGACTACCGCAGACAAGCTCAAAGCCATCGCCTTGTCCAAGCCCCCCTCTGCGGGATCCCTCATTAAGCAAGTCCAGGTAATGTCTCTTGTTGACGATCTTTTTCTCAATCTTGATCGTGTTTTTTCATCTAACACACAGTACTAGTACTGGTAGTACAACTTTCTAGGTGATCTTGCATGTGATTTTAGTGTGCCAAATGACGGTTCTAAATTTCTATTTTGACCAAAACATGCGAGAGGCTGACACTGATTTCTTATAGATTACTTTCAACTACTCCCTCTGTCCCAAATTTCTTGTCTTAGATTTGTCTAGATACGGATGTATCTAATACTAAAATGCGACTTGATACATCCGTATCTAGACAACTCTAAGACAAGAATTTGGGGACGGAGGGAGTACTTTATGAACATCAATGCTACCTTTGAAGAGGGTATATTTGCCTCAGTAACTTGTGTTATGGATATTGCAAGTAATCGCTCTGCTCTCATGCCTTTGAAGACATGTTCTAGTGTCTTTGTTCACTCATTTCTGTGCATATATGTAGTCATATGTGGAGTATAATATCGAAAATCATCTTATACTTCTGAACGGAGGTAGTAATAAAATATGGTTTCTGTTTGAATTAGAACCATGTCCGCGGTGGAGATGAAGTTCTCAAAGTCATGCCGTGTGAACTGGAAGACCTGATGATGAGTTCTACTGCTGAACTATCCAGCTGTTGTGCCATTGTCGCCACGTGTCCCGAACTAGTGTTTTCCTGTAGCTTTGTTGTTAGGCGTGTTCTCGAGGTTGTACTTGACCACAACAATTTCCTGGTTGTGCCTTCGATTATGAAGGGTGTGGTTCTTGTAAAGCTTCCCAACAAATCTGATGTGGCATGTCTTCATCATCATGTTTATGAGTGGAAAGACCACTCTGTTAGGTTCTCCAAGGTTGACAAGATGGTGATGGTGCATGTAGACATCTCTCACGAAGTTCATGGCCTAGTCAGTTATGCTGGGTTCATCCCGTAGGTCGGTGGCAAGAAATAGTCTGCAGAGTTTAATTAGTGCAACTTTTCTTGTTTGGAGTAAGTACTATTGTTCAGTACTTGATTTGTGTTTGTGAACCCTGTATTGTTTATTAGTACTGCCGCTTTTGGTGTGTGGTCAGTCCTGAGAACGGTCTATGTTAATGTCTGTCCACTCAATTCTGTCTGTATATTTTGAAGTATCCAGATCATATTTTTTGTGAGGATGGTTTATCAATTATGGTTACACTCCAATATCTGTATGGATTGCAGGGTTTATCACACCCACCAGGATTTCCAGTCCCATGGATGTTCAGTCCATACGATTTGTCACGACCTTTGGACTGTCCTGCTTGTGGGAGTAGGCGGGGCCCCTACATGCCACCCATAGTTGGACGATCAATCTTCTGTTTAGTACTTCAACATAGTGATTTCCTGGTAAGGATTCACTCGTGTCACATCAAGTAAATCTTATTGATTTACTGTCTAAATCTTATTGATTTAATGTCATGTTTTCTTTCTTTTCCTGCAATTTTACGATGCAGGTTTTGCCATGTGACATTCATCACAGAATAAACCGTTTGGTTTGCTCTACGATGGCTATTTTTGCAGGTTTCACTTCTTATGTCATGACAGTAACGAAGGCACTGTCCATCACTTACATTACTGGAAAAAATTGGATCAGTATGTTGTCTGAGTACAAGTTGAATCCCTATGATGAACTACAGTTTGGTTTAACAAAAACGCCACAATTAGTCCTTCTCGCGTTTAAAAGAAATGAAGAAAAAAACGGGATCACGGTCACAGATCCTAGTCAAGTTAGAAAGCTCATCATAGCAAACCAGACACGATCGCCGTTGTCTCGCACATCGGTACCACCTTCAGCAACGGATCGAGCACTGGCAGTTGCTCTAGCACTGACAACGGCAGCAGCTCAGTCTGATCCAGCTGAGGATTGGGCATCAACCCCGTCAGCGGATCAGTCTTATCTACCGGAGGATTGGGCATCGACACCGGCACCTGCTTCGACACCGGCACCAGCTCTACAAGGAGCACCATCTCCGGCAGCAGCGGCGGCTTCGGCACCTGCACCAACACTTGCACTTGCAACTGCTCCGGCCCATGCAATTGCACCGGCAACAGACTGGGCTGCAGTTCGCACTTCATATACCAAAGTCCTTACAAAAACCGACATGTCCACCTTCTTGGTAAGCATTAGCCGCCCAAGTACTTTGTTCTTTTTTCTTTCCATGTTGTTTCACAAGCTTCACTGTGTTGATCTAACTGTTTGGGTATGTCTTCTTGTTTGCAAATGGAGAATTCCTAGAGCAACGAGGGAGTCGTTCAACAATCCGGGCAACCGCGGCCAAGTTTCTCTTACCATGCGCAGCCTTGGTGTGAATGAACCTGCTCAATATACCGTAGGTACAAAGGATGGTCGCATGATGATTGAAGCTAAAGGATGGTCAAGGTTCAAATCTAAATCATATCTTGCGCTAGGGGATGATGTCAAAATCGAACTTTCTCGGCGAGGAGAGCTGGTCCAAATCAACTTTGAAATTCTTCAGTAGCAGCACGCAACTGCCGAACTGATCTATCCTACGAGAGAATTTGATGTAATAATCTGGCATGGTGAAACAAGTGTCCTGTGTGTATAAGTAGTACGACAGTACTATTTATCACATGGTATATCGTTGATAGAATTGCAACTCTGATTGTGGTTAGGAACTGTCGTTCGATTTCATTCCAACAGCTGCCGTGCTTTATTCAATTTTTTGTATTCACCTTGCGACAGCATCTAAAACTAGCGCCGTACCGATCGCTTGCAATATGAAAAGCGCTGAGGTAGAACACATGGGCCCCCAAACATGCAGGGTGGGCCTGCGGCCCAAAGTCCAGAACCGTGAGCCTGACTGAGTATTATATTCTCAGTTGAACCGCCGTAAAAAAAGCTGAACCCCCATAATGCCCATGCGTTGCACATAACATCAAGATGCATTTGTATGAGTATTTTATCTTGTGAGAGAAAAGGATGAATGAGGGAAGGCCTTATTTGCAAATGTGGAGAGGTGTGTGGGTACCATTTTGCAAAATTGTCATAGTTTCCTTCCTATCCGTCAGATATAAATCGGACGGCCTATATTGCAGGATGGCAGGCACACCATCATCACCAACTCGTCTATACTGTGTTAAAAAACAACTCTGTTTTTTATATTATATATGTTTATATATATTCCCCTTGATTTTTCTTATGTATAAAGTTGTTATATAAAAGATTTGTACATTTCTTTACAGAGGGAGTATCCCTCTGTCAAAAAATATATTTATGTGTAACTAGTTACTCCTGTCTTTCTACTTCCTTTCGCTGATATGTGGGGCAACCGATAACGGGGTCCACGTGCCATATGCACAAATTAGAGTGCATAACTGCACGGTAGACATACCCCGGTCGTAGCGTCGCAGTAATGCCCAATGAGCCGTCAAATCACAACCCCCCCCCCCTTCCAGCTTTAGCAGTAAGCTGGACGGATGAAGTGGCAATATTTCACTGGGCCTGAATCCCCTTCTCCCTCGTCTGCTTGTTCAGAGAAAACCCCCTCTCGGCGATTGCATAGGGTTTTCTCATGGAGAACCAGGTATGAATTCTTCATCCATCCCCGATAAATCCAAGTCCCTTGGTTGTAGGTAATCCTAGGATGGCAGCCGCCGCCGTTGATGCATTTTTCTTCCTACTAAATCTAGTGTGTTTCATTTGTAGTGCCCAAAGTGCGAGTACCCTACAGGTTTCTGCGCCCTCGGCGAGACGCCACACTTGTTCGTTCTCATCCTAACACAGGATTTTGAAACGCGCACAGTATGTTCCTAGAATCCTCTTTTCTCTCCGGGAGGGTGTGGTTTTTTTGAACATGTCGACTAATTTGGAAATTTGGATTTCTATATTTTGATAAAAGGTACTACTAGTACGATGGTCAACACTGACGTGAAGGAGGAAGTTATTTCTAGATTTGGATAGGGAATACATTGTGTTCTCATATTATTTTTCCTGCAGTGTATTATTTGCTCTGCCAGAATAGATGTACTCAAGATGCTCGGCCTTGCCATAACTGAATAGACTAGTTTAATGGTCACAGTGAAGACAAGCCATGGATATAAGTTCCGATTTGGGTTCATGAACCAAGAAGATCGCTGCTTTTTCATGGCCGAACTTGGATAAACTTTCTCAAGTGTTACGAACTGAAAGTTGGCGCATGAATGTTGATGGAAATAGCAGAACTTGGTCTCATCTTCACTGCGATCTTCCACCCCGACGTCGTTCCAATTTTTCATCCATGTTAGTTTTGTATTTGGTTCTTGCTTGTTGCCTCGATTACTTCTTAATCCACCTATTCTGTCTAACTAATCACAATTTAACTTTAGAAGTAGCAACGTATCTCTCATGAAGATGCTACTTCTAACTAATATTTTCTTATAATTGGTGGCACGTGTAGGCTTTTTCAGAGTTAAGCAGGCTGCTCGTTTGTTATTTTATAATAACTCGGCTGTTACTGATGGCACTGAAGTTGACTGGGTCGACATCCACAAGTTCCTACACTTTATTGATCGTCTTGAGGTCCTTGTGGGGCGTTTCAATGGTTGAAGGCCACGTGGGATATGTGTGCCACTGCTGCACTCATTGAACAGGTCCAACTGTGTCGAGAAACTTATGGTACGAGCTGTTTTCTGTTATATATGTTGTTCATAAACTATTGCTTATACACCGTTTTACAGCTGTGATCTTCTTGAAACAGAAATTGCCCAGTTCTATTGTTCCTATACAGATGCCTGACCATGGTCGGGTTAGACTTGCGCTTGGTCACAACATTATGTTTATGTCGACCTACTCAATTCCCCTTGGAGGTGAAAAGATACTTATTCATGGGTGGTCTCAAATAATGAAGGCCCGTCCATCTTGGAGAATAGGACAGAAGATTATGTTCATGCTTTGCCATGGCTCTAAAGCGAATATCCTATTTATTGACCACATTGCGAGATGAAGCCGCTTTCAGAAGGTTGTGGATGCGCGGGGTGGTGCCTGGCCTTGTCCTGGGGCTTGGCGGCCTCACCCTTGGTTAACTGTAGGCAAAGTAGCACTATTCGAGGCGTGCTTTGTACGGTTGAGCCTGTATAAGTACTCATACTGCTTTCAGCTTTGGTTGTTAAGTGCCCATGCTGGTTTCAGTTAAGGTTGTTAAGTACTCCTGCTGCTTTTACAGTCTGTAGTGTTTCTTCAGTCATGTCTTCCTCCAGCCGCCGAAACCAAACCAGCGCCGACGGGGCCGCCTGCTTCCGCCTCCCATGGCTGGCTGCGCCTCAACGCACGCATCGCCACCCCACCCTCTCCTAAATCATTAATGCTGATGTCCTCCGCGTGCTTTGGTGCACTCGCCGCGGCGCCGCCCTCTCGCGTTGTCAACATGGTCAACAAACAACAGGAATCGACAGAAGTACGTGGAGAGGATGACAGTAGGGGGCCACCACGTCAGCGTATGGAAAAATAAAATGCTTCCTCCTAGTGTTTTCCTGACATCTGGGACCCACGACATTGTGAGCGTATATAGTCAATAGACAAGAGAACAACACAAGATTGCCTGACACCTAGGACGTAGCTGCTCGAGCAGTATTTTTTTTTTGTTATTGTTGAGATGGAGCAGGGTTTGAACTGGGCTGTCGCCCGTCTAGCCCAGGATTATATTTTATGTTCACCATGTGACCAGCCCAGCTATTTTTTCTTTGTGAAAATGAGCTCAGTTTATTTTTTTCTGAAAAATACCCAATCCAGGCCTACTTATTTTTCTACGCCCTGATGGCCTGCAACTCTTTCAAGACGCCTTCAAATCTTGAAAGTAATATGAAATGGGTTGTAAATATAAAAACATATGACAAATTGGCAATTACTTTATAATTTCTGAATTTTTCACATTTTCAGATTCCTATTTCACTGGGCATTAACCTAATTTAACTATATCTTCAAAGTACTTTAAATCTGGCTCGACATTTCTGTATTAAAAATAGTTTGGAACCCACGGAAATATGCAAAATTGGCCCTGGCCAACCAAAAAAAGACTGCAATAAATTGCATAAGAAGTTGCCATGAGCTATATATAAATTATTAAAAAAGAAGAGGGAGTGGTCTGACTTGTGGGCCTGTTTAGTTGGCGCGTATGCAAGATTTTTTTTAGTTATTATATACGTCAACAAACGATTCTAGCAGACGTAACTGTTGGATGTCAATCCAATGGCCGTCATGTTTCTTCAATCTCTGATCTTCTTGCTCCAGCCGCCAAACCAGCGCTGGCGGGACCGCCTGCTCCCGCCTTCCGTGGCCGGCTGTGATGCCGCACAGGCCTCAGCGCCCCCTACTACTCCCACCGCTGGCCAGGGCATCCCTCTACTCAGCCACACCCCCTGTTATTCTGCAGCGACGGCAACCTCACACCGCAGCTAAATCGGTGAACCCTCATACTCCTCTCCGCGCGGGCTTCCACTGTCGCGTCTTCCCTAGCTCCGTGTTGTCCCCTTCCTAGGCCTCGCCGTCGTCCACCGCTGTGGTGCTCTCGGCGCGTCAATGACCGACTTCCATCGGAAGAGTACTGTACATGGAGAGGCTGACAGCTGGGTCCACGACAGCCGCAAGGAAGCGCCTCCTTATTACGCGGAAAATAATTATTCCTCCACCTGACAGCAGGGACCCACCAGATGGGCCACCAGTATTTCACGAAAAAAATGTTTCCCCTGACTGCTGGGACCCACCGGACAGGCCACCGTATTTCACGAGAAAAACATTCCCCCCGCTGTCAGCTCGGACCCACCGGAAGTGCCTCCTTGTTACGCACAAAAAATGAATACCCCCTGCTAGCTGGGACCCACCTTGGTGGGAGGCTGACTTATGGGCCTACTAAGTTGACTGGGACGGAGGCCTTTGTCAACTTTAGTCACTATATGAATGATTCTAACTCTAGTGACCGTACGATGTCCATCCAACGGCCGTAGTGCTTCATCAACCTCTGGTCTTCTTGCTCCAGCCGCCCAAAGCAGCGCCGGTCATGCCGCATGCTCCTGCCGCCCGTGGCGGGCTGTGATGCTGTGGAGGCCTCACCGACCCCTCTACTCCCACCGCTGGCTAGGCCATCCCTCTACTCACCCACACCCCCTGTTTTTCTGCAGCGACGGTAGCCTCACACCGCAGCCGAACGAGTGAACCCTCATACTCCTCTACGCGTGGGCATCCACTGCCACGTCTTCCCCGGCTCCGCGTCGTCCCCTTCCTAGCCTCGCCGTCATCCACCTCCCTAGTGCTCTCGGCGCGGTGTGGTCAACGCGGTCAAGGAACGACTTCCATCGGACGTGGACTGTACATGGAGAGGCTGACAGCTGGGTCCACGGTCGCAGCAAGGAAGTGCCTCCTTATTACGCGTAAAATAATGATTCCTCCACCTGACAGTAGGGACCCACCGGATGGGCCATCGTATTTCACAAAAAAACATTTCCCCCTGACTGCTGGGACCCACCAGCTACATCTTCGCACGCAAGGAAGTGCGTCCGGAAAAAAACGATTCGCCCCCCTGACTGCTGGGACCCACCAGCTACATCTTCGCATGCAAGGAATTCCTGACAGTCGAGACCCACCTGGTCGAAGCGTACGTAGCATTGTCATTCTGGTCGCGAACGTGTAGGTACATACTAGTCGATGTAGAGGCGCGCACATGTCGTAGTAGAGGCGCGCACGTGTCGTAGTAGAGGCGCACACGTGTCATAGTAGAGGCGCACACGTAGCATGTACACGTACGTACATCGGCCAGTGTGCAAGAAAGAAAGTACGGCCATGTATGTGTACATACGGGCAGGGTCTCGAACGCCTACTCGCGCATACGTACGGCCAGGACTCGTGTACATGGCTGGGTCGGAACGGAGAAACAACGTCGTCGTCGTGTTCATGGGGATCCAATCGGCTGGGTCGGAATGGAATGTGTCGTCGTGTTCATCGGGACGGCTTGGACGGAACAGGCAATGGAAACGAGGCCTGGTGTACGGCAGAACGGAGGAAACAGCCTTGTGTTCGACCGACCACGTTCGAAACAGGATCCTGTTCATCGGGAGGGGTCTAGCATACCGCAAAATGGAGGAAACGGACCTCCTACGGTCGAAACGGGGGTCCTGTTGATCGGGAGGGGTGTGGCGTACCGCAAAACTGACGAAACAGACTTGTGTTGGAGTGCTACGGTCGAAACTGGGGTCCTGTTCATCGGGAGGGGTGTGGCGTACCGCAAAACAGGACTCCACGGGATATTGTTCATCTCCACCGTCGACCTCCTCTAGCCTCCACGGGCTACCATCGACCTCCTCCAGCCTCCACGGGCTCCTGTTCATCCAGCCTCACCGTGCGCTACTCCACCGGCTACTGTTCAACCACCCCTCCACGGGCACCCCTCCACCGTCTACTGTTCATCCAGCCCTCCACGGGGTCCTGTTCATCCAGCCCCAACCGGCTCGATCAATCGGGGTCCTGTTCATCCAGCCCCAACCGGCTCAATCGATC
>NC_057798.1:186880313-186959946 GCF_018294505.1 Triticum aestivum | reverse complement strand
TTCGAGTTCAGTTAACAGCCATCGATCGATCGCTCGGGTTCAGTAACGCGTAGCCTGTAGTGCAATCGCTCGGGTTCAGTTAGAGCCCAACGCCTCGCTCGGGTTCAGTTAGAGCCAACGCCTCGCACACACGCGCGTATGTGTATGAGAGAAACGCGCATCGCTTGGCCCCGACCACCCACCGTAACCGGGAACTCCCCGGAATTTTCCTCGCCCTCGCTTCTACCACGGTTTTTTCCGTCATGGACGGCCCAAAGAATGTCATGCAGCTGCGTCTCCGGCCCGCCCAGGATGAAAAGCCCATTTTCTATCATGATTTTTTGTCATAGAAGTAGGAGCCCACAACATCTATGATGATACCGGGTTTTGTCACAATTATCGTCATAGAAGTGTCATAAGTATGACAGAATTTTTTTCGTTCAGCCCAAAATGTCACGGATGTGTCTTTTTTTGTAGTGTAATGTGTTGAAACAAGGCCTAGGGTTCATACTTTCACTAGTGCAAGTTCTATCAACAATAATAACATAATTGGATCATATAACAATCCCTCAACATGCAACAAAGAGTCACTAATAGAGGATAACAAACGAAGAGATTATTGTAGGATACGAAAACACCTCAAAGTTATCCTTTCCGATCGATTTATTTAAGAGTCCGTAGTAAAATAACACGAAACTATTATTTCCGTTCGATCTATCCTAGAGTTTGTACTAGAATAACACATTAAGACACAAATCAACCAAAACCCTAATGTCACCTAGATACTCCAATGTCACCTCAAGTATCCGTGGATATGATTATATGATATGCATCACACAATCTCAGATTCATCTATTCAACCAACACAAAGTACTTCAAAGAGTGCCCCAAAGTTTCTACCAGAGAGTCAAGACAAAAACGTGTGCCAACCCCTATGCATAAGTTCACAAGGTCACTGAACCCGCAAATTGATCCCCAAAACATACATCAAGTAGATCACGTGAATATCCCATTGTCACCATAGATAAGCACATGCAAGACATACATAAAGTGTTCTCCAGCCCTTAAAGACTCAATGCGATAAGATAACTTCAATGGGAAAACTCAATCCATTACAAGATAGTAGAGGGGGAGAAACATAATATGATCCAAATATAATAGCACAGCTCGCGATACATCAAGATCGTGTCGAATCAAGAACACGAGAGAGAGAGAGAGATCAGACACATAGCTACTGGTACATACCCTCAGCCCCGAGGGCGAACTACTCCCTCCTCGTCATGGAGAGCACCAGGATGATGAAGATGGCCACCGGTGAGGGATCCCCCCTCCGGGAGGGTGCCGGAACAGGGTTCCGATTGGTTTTTGGTGGCTACATAGGCTTGTGGCGGTGAAACTCCTGATCTAGGTTATGTTCTGGAAGTTTGAGGATATATAAGCGGTGTTGGCGTCGGGAACAAGTCAGGGGGTCCACGAGGCAGCCACGAGGTAGGGGGCGCGCCCAGGGGGTAGGGCGCGCCCTCACCCTCGTGGTGGCCTCGGGACTCTCCTGGTGCATCTCTGATGCTCTGTGGGCTTCTTCTCGTCTAAAAACAATCTTCGTGAATTTTTAGGTCAATTGGAGTCCGTTTGGTATTCCTTTTCTTTGATACTCAAAAACAAGGTAAAAAACAAAAACTGGCACTGGGCTCTAGGTTAATAGGTTAGTCCTAAAAATCATATAAAATAGCATATAAATGCATATAAAACATCCTAGATGGATAATATAATAGCATGGAACAATAAAAAATTATAGATATGTTGGATACGTATCAAGCATCCCCAAGCTTAATTCCTGCTTGTCCTCGAGTAGGTAAACGATAAAAACAGAATTTTTGAAGTGGAATGCTACCTAACATATTTTTCAATGTAATTTTCTTTATTGTGGCATGAATGTTCAGATCCAAAAGATTCAAGACAAAAGTTTAATATTGACATAAAAATAATAATACTTCAAGCATACTAACCAAGCAATTATGTCTTCTCAAAATAACATAGCCAAAGAAAGCTCATCCCTACAAAATCATATAGTTTGGCCATGCTTCATTTTCGTCACACAAAATGCTCCCATCATGCACAACCCCGATGACAAGCCAAGCAATTGATTCACACTTTAGCATTGTCAAACTTTTTCAACTTTCACGCAATATATGAGTGCGAGCCATGGACATAGCACTATAGGTGGAACGGAGTATGATGATGGAGGTTGTAAGGAGAAGACAAAAAGGGAGAAAGTCTCGCATCAACGCAGCTAATCAACGGGCTATGGAGATGCCCATCAATTGATGTCAATGCGAGGAGTAGGGATTTCCATACAACAGATGCACTAGAGCTATAAATGTATGAAAGCTCAACAAAAGAAACTAAGTGGGTGTGCATCCAACTTGCTTGCTCAAGAAGACCTAGGGCATTTTGAGGAAGCCCATCATTGGAATATAAAAGCCAAGTTCTATAATGAAAATTCCCACTAGTATATGAAAGAGACAAAATAAGAGACTCTCTATCATGAAGATCATGGTGCTACTTTGAAGCACAAGTGTGGAAAAAGGATAGTAACATTGCCCCTTCTCTCTTTTTCTCTCACTTTTTTATATATATTTTTTTGTTTGGGCCTTCTCTTTTTTTATGGCCTCCTCTTTTTTTGTCCAGAGTCTCATCCCGACTTGTGGGGGAATCATAGTCTCCATCATCCTTTCCTCACTGGGACAATGCTCTAATAATGATGATCATCACCCTTTTATTTACTTACAACTCAAGAATTACAACTCAATACTTAGAACAAAAATATGACTCTATGTGAATGCCTCCGGCGGTGTACCGGGATGTGCAATGAATCAAGAGTGACTTGTATGAAAAATTATGAACAGTGGCTTTTCCACAAATAGGATGTCAACTACATGATCATGCAAGGAAATATGACAATGAAGAAGCGTGTCATAATAAACGGAACGGTGGAAAGTTGCATGGCAATATATCTCGGAATGGCTATGGAAATGCCATGATAGGTAGGTATGGTGGCTGTTTTGACGAAGATATAAGGAGGCTTATGTGTGATAGAGCGTATCATATCATGGGGTTTAGATGCACCGACGAAGTTTGCACTAACTCTCGAGGTGAGAAAGGGCAATGCATGGTACCGAAGAGGCTAGCAATGATGGAAGAGTGAGAGTGCGTATAATCCATGGACTCAACATTAGTCATAAAGAACTCACATGCTTATTGCAAAAATCTACAAGTCATCAAAACCAAGCACTACGCGCATGCTCCTAGGGGGATAGATTGGTAGGAAAAGACCATCGCTCATCCCCGACCGCCACTCATAAGGAAGGCAATCAAAGAACATCTCATGCTTCAAATTTGTCACACAACGGTTACCATACGTGCATGCTACGGAACTTGCAAACCTCAACATAAGTATTTCTCAGTTTCAAAATTACTCATCTAGCATGACTCTAAATCACTATCTTTATATCTCAAAACAATTATCAAGTATCAAACTTCTCATAGTTTTTAATGCACTCTATACGAAAGTTTTTATTATACCCATCTTGGATGCCCATCATATTAGGACTAAATTCATAACCAAAGCAAATTACCATGTTGTTCTAAAGACTCTCAAAATAATATAAGTGAAGCATGAGAGTTCGTCAATTTCTTCAAAATAAAACCACTGTCGTGCTCTAAAAAGATATAAATGAAGCACTAGAGCAAACGACAAACTACTCCGAAAGATATAAGTGAAGATCAACAAGTAGTCGAATAATTTTGCAACTATGTGAAGACTCTCTAAAATTTAAGAATTTCAGAACTTGGGATAGTATTCAAACAGAAAGTATAACAAAATAAAATAAAATGATGCTCCAAGCAAAACACATATCATGTGGTGAATAAAAATATAGCTCCAAGTAAAGTTACCAATGAACGAAGACGAAAGAGGGGATGCCTTCCAGGGCATCCCCAAGATTCGGCTCTTAGTTGTCCTTGAATATTACCTTAGGGTGCCTTGGGCATCCCCAAGCTTAGCCTCTTGCCACTCCTTATTCCATAGTCCATCGAATCTTAACCCAAAACTTGAAAACTTCACAACACAAAACTCAACAGAAAACTCGTAAGCTCCGTTAGTATAAGAAAATAAATCACCACTTAGGTACTGTTGTGAACTCATTCTAAATTCATATTGGTGTAATATCTACTGTATATCAACTTCTCTATGGTTCATACCCTCCGATACTACTCATAGATTCATCAAAATAAGCAAACAATACAATGAAAACAGAATCTGTCAAAAACAGAACAGTCTGTAGTAATCTGAATCATTCGAATACTTCTGTAACTCCAAAAATTCCGAAATAAATTTTTGGGCCTGAGGAATTTTTCTATTAATTATCTGCAAAAAGAATCAACCTAAAAGCACTCTCCAGTAAAAAAAATGGCAGCTAATCTCATGAGTGCAAAAGTTTCTATTTTTTTACAGCAAGATCGCAAAGACTTCACCCAAGTCTTCCCAAAGATTCTACTTGGCACAAACACTAATTAAAACAATAAACCACATCTAAACAGAGGCTAGATGAATTATTTATTACTAAGTAGTAGCAAAAAGCAAAGAACAAAAATAAAATTGGGTTGCCTCCCAACAAGCGCTATCATTTAATGCCCCTAGCTAGGCATGATGATTTCAATGATGCTCACATAAAAGATAAGTATTGAAACATAAGAGAGCATCATGAAGAATGTGACTAGCACATTTTAGTCTAACCCACTTCCTATGCATATGGATTTTGTGAGCAAACCATTTATGTGAACAAGAATCAACTAGCATAGGAAAGCAAAACAAGCATAACTTCAAGAATCAACTAACATACAACAAGTAGATCACATGAATATCCCATTGTCACCACAGATAAGCGCATGCAAGACATACACAAAGTGTTCTCAAGTCCTTAAAGACTCAATCCGATAAGATAACTTCAAAGGGAAAACTCAATCCATTACAAGAGAGTAGAAGGGGAGAAACATCATATGATCCAACTATAATAGTAATGCTCGTGATACATCAAGATCGTGCTAAATCAAAAACATGAGAGAGAGAGAGAGAGATCAAACACATAGCTACTGGTACATACCCTCAGCCCCGAGGGTGAACTACTCCCTCCTCGTCATGAAGAGCGCCAGGTTGATGAAGATGGCCACGAATGAGGGATCCCCCCTCCGGCAAGGTGCCGAAACAGGGTCCCGGTTGGGTTTTGATGGCTACAGAGGCTTCTGGTGGTGGAACTCCCGATATAGGTTATGTTCTGGAAGTTTGGGGATATATAAGAGGTGTTGGCATCTGGAACAAGTCAGGGGGTCCACGAGGCAGCCACGAGGTAGGGCGGCGCGCCCAGGGGGTAGGGTTCGCCTTCCACCCTCATGGTGTCCTCGGGTCTCTCCTGGTCCATCTTCGATGCTCCGTGGGCTTCTTGTGATCCGAAAACAATCTCTGTGAATTTTCAGGTCAATTGGACTCCGTTTGGTATTCCTTTTCTGCGATACTCAAAAACAAGGAAAAACAGAAACTGGCATTGGGCTCTAGGTTAATAGGTTAGTCCCAAAAATCATACTCCCTCCGTTCCTTGATATAAGGTGTATATATTTTTGAGAAAAAGCCCAAAATATAAGGTGTATTGCATTACGCCACTCGTTTGGATATTTTTTTAGGGATTTGATTACATTTCCTTATATCAGGCAAGCTCCTCTATGTTCTCATCCAAATACTCAGGTGAAATCTCACCCAAAATATGTGAAATTTTCCCTCTATGTGTGTTCTTTAATTTCCATGCCAAAAACTATACACCCTATATTTAAGAACTGAGGGAGTATAAAACAACATATAAAACATCCTAAATGGATAATATAATAGCATGGAACGATAAAAAATTATAGATACGTTGGAGACGTATCAACTGGCCACTAGAAGCGGAACTGCCCCAAGTATTTGGTGGATAAGAAGGATGGAAAAGTGAAAGGTATATTTGATATACATGTTAT
The DNA here is from genome assembly GCF_018294505.1 of Triticum aestivum. NCBI lineage: Eukaryota > Viridiplantae > Streptophyta > Magnoliopsida > Poales > Poaceae > Triticum > Triticum aestivum. The sequence goes on along the minus strand of NC_057798.1, from coordinate 186,953,901 downwards.
TTATGTGTACCTTACTAATGCTTGTAGTAGCGCCTGGGTATTTGATACTGCTTCTATTGCTCATATTTGCAACTCGAAACAGGGGCTACGGATTAAGCGAAGATTGGCTAAGGACGAGGTGACGATGCACGTGGGAAATGGTTCCAAAGTCGATGTGATCGCCGTCAGCACGCTACCTCTACATCTACCTTCGGGATTAGTTTTAGACCTGAATAATTGTTATTTGGTGCCAGCGTTAAGCATGAACATTATAGCTGGATCTTGTTTGATGCGAGACGGTTATTCATTTAAATCACAGAATAATGGTTGTTCTATTTATATGAATAATATCTTTTATGGTCATGCACCCTTAATGAGTGGTCTATTTTTGTTGAATCTCGATAGTAGTGATACACATATTCATAGTATTGAAGCTAAAAGATATAAGTTTAATAATGATAGTGCAACTTATTTGTGGCACTGCCGTTTAGGTCATGTTGGTGTAAAGCACATGAAGAAACTCTATGCTTATGGACTTTTGGAATCACTTGATTATGAATCACTTGATGCTTGCAAACCATGCCTCATGGGCAAGATGACTAAGACTCCGTTCTCCTGAACAATGGAGCGAGCAACAAACTTGTTGAAAATAATACGTATTGATGTATGTGGTCTGATGAGTGTTGATGCTCGCGGTGGGTATCGTTATTTTCTGACCTTCACAGATGATTTGAGCACATATGGATATATCTACTTGATGAAACATAAGTCTGAAACATTTGAAAAGTTCAAAGAATTTCAGAATGAAGTGGAAAATCATTGTAATAAGAAAATAAAGTTTCTACGATCTGATCGTGGAGGTGAATATTTGAGTTACGAGTTTGGTCTTCATTTGAAACAATGCGGAATAGTTTCGCAACTCACGCCACCCGGAACACCACAGCGTAATGGTGTGCCCGAACGTCGTAAACGCACTTTATTAGATATGGTGCGATCTATGATGTCTCTTACTGATTTACCGCTATCGTTTTGGGGTTATGCTTTGGAGACGGCTGCCTTCACATTAAATAGGGCACCATCTAAATCCATTGAGACGACACCATATGAACTTTGGTTTGCCAAGAAACCCAAGTTGTCATTTCTTAAAGTTTGGGGCTGCGATGCTTATGTGAAAAAGCTTCAACCTGATAAGCTCGAACCCAAATCGGAGAAATGTGTCTTCATAGGATACCCAAAGGAGATTGTTGCGTATACCTTCTATCACAGATCCAAAGGCAAGATATTCGTTGCCAAGAATGGATCCTTTCTAGAGAAGGAGTTTCTCTTGAAAGAATGAGTGGGAGGAAAGTAGAACTTGATGAGGTAATTGTCCCTTATTGCAAAGTAGTTCATCACATAAATCAGTTCTAGTGATTCCTACACCAATTAGTGAGGAAGCTAATGAGGATGATCGTGAAACTTCTGATCAAGTTATTACCGAACCTCGTAGGTCAACTAGAGTAAAATCCGCACTAGAGTGGTACGGTAATCCTGTTCTGGAAGTCATATTACTTGACCATGACGAACCTAGAAACTATGAGGAAGCGATGATGAGCCCAGATTCCGCGAAATGGCTTGAGGCCATGAAATCTGAAATGGGTGTTAGAATCATTACTGTGTAATCTAGATTATTGACTCTAGTGCAAGTGGGAGACTTAAGGAAATATGCCCTAGAGGCAATAATAAAGTTGTTATTTATATTTCCTTATATCATGATAAATGTTTATTATTCATGCTAGAATTGTATTAACCGGCAACTTAGTACATGTTTGAATACATAGACAAAACAGAATGTCCCTAGTATGCCTCTACTTGACTAGCTCGTTAATCAAAGATGGTTAAGTTTCGTGACCATAGACATATGTTGTCAATTGATGAACGGGGTCACATCATTAGAGAATGATGCGATGGACAAGACCCATCCGTTAGCTTAGCACTATGATCGTTTAGTTTATTGCCATTGCTTTCTTCATAACTTACACATGTTCCTATAACTATGAGATTATGCAACTCCCGAATACTGGAGGAACAGTTAGTGTGCTATCAAACGTTACAACGTAACTGGGTGATTATAAAGATGCTCTGCAGGTGTGTCGGATGGTGTTTGTTGAGTTGGCATAGATCAAGATTAGGATTCTGTCACTCCGATTGTCGGAGAGGTACCTCTGGGCCCTCTCGGTAATGCTCATCACTATAAGCCTTGCAAGCAATGTGACTAATGAGTTGGTCAAGGGATGATGCATTACGGAACGAGTAAAGAAACTTGCTGGTAACGAGATTGAACTAGGTATGATGATACCGACGATCAAATCTCGGGCAAGTAACATACCGATGACAAAAGGAACAACATATGTTGTTATGCGGTTTGACCGATAAAGATCTTCATAGAATATGTAGGAGCCAATATGAGCATCCAGGTTCCGCTATTGATTATTGACCTGATATGTGTCTTGGTCATGTCTACGTAGTTCTCGAACCCGTAGGGTCCGCACGCTTAACGTTCAATGACGATTCATATTATGAGTTTATGTAATTTGATGTACCGATGGTTGTTCGGAGTACCGGATGAGATCGCGGATGTGACGAGGAGTCTCGAAATGGTCGATACATAAATATTGATATATTGGACCATATTATTCGGACACCGGAAGTGTTCGGGTAGTTTTGGATAAAACCGGAGCACCGGAGGGGTTACCGGAACCCCCCGGGGAAATAATGGGCCTTAGTGGGCCTTAGGGGAGAGAGAGGGAAGCAGCCAGGAGGTGCCCCCCCCCCCAAATAGGAGTCCGAATAGGACTAGGGGAGGGGGCGCGGCCCCTATTTCTCTCTCCCTCTCCCTCTCCTTCCTTCTTCTCCTACTTGGACTAGGAAAGGGAGAAACCTACTCCTACTAGGAGTAGGAATCCCCCCTTGGGCACGCCCCTTGTGGCCGGCCCTCCTCCTCCTCCCCTCATTTATATATGGGGGAGGGGGCACCCCGTAGACACACAAGTTGATATTTAGCCGTGTGCGGTGCCCCCCTTCACAGTTTTCCACCTCGGTCTTATTGTCGTAGTGCTTAGGCGAAGCCCTGCATCAGTAACTTCATCATCACCTTCACCACACCGTCGTACTGACGAAACTCTCCCTTGGCCTCAACTGGATCAAGAGTTCGAGGGACGTCACAAAGCTGAACGTGTGCAGATCGTGGAGGTGTCGTGCGTTCGGTACTTGATCGGTTGGATCGCGAAGACGTTTGACTACATCAACCACGTTACTGAACGCTTCCGCTTTCGGTCTACGAGGGTATGTGGACACACTCTCCCCGCTCGTTGCTATGCTTCTCCTAGATAGATCTTGCGTTATCGTAGATTTTTTTGCTTCATTTTTACTGATATTTGCTTTTTTTTGCTTCATTTGCTATTTTCTCAAGTCTAATCTCATTGCTGATATGAATTAGGAATATAATTTTTTTGTTAACTGATGGATGAATGGTGCACTTGCTCACTATGCAGCTAGACAACTCAATTTTCACTCAAACGGAGCACGGAACTTGTAAAACAGATGGCAAATTAGGAAGTTTCGATGCGTGCAAATTATGATATGTTTCGCACTTGCATGGCAAAAATATTTTCAGTACACTTTGCCATGTTGCTTTTCATATAATTGCCACTATATAGCTATCAACGGTTCTAAATTTGCCTTCTAAACCATTGCATTTTGCCATGGTAATTCTCGAAATTGTCAAAAAGACACAAAATGGCAAATATTGCCATGGCACGTTCTACTGTCTTATTTGGCATTTATTGAATTGGCGAATTTACGTAAATACCCATGGTAAGTTTTCACTTTTATTGCCATGACAAGTTTTACTATTTATTCGCCATGTCAAATTTACGTTTATTAACATGGTAAGTTTACCTAAACCCCCATGGCAAGTTGTCACTTTTACTGCCATGGAAAGTTTTACTATTTATTTGCTATGGCTAATATACCTCCATTAACATGATGAATTTACCTAAATTCCCATGGCAATATTTAACTTTTATTGCCATGGCAATATTTACTTTTATTTTCCATGGCTAATATACGTTCAATTAACATGGCGAATTTACCTAAATCCCCATGGCAATATATAGCTTTTATTGCCATGGCAAGTTTTACTTTTTATTTGCCGATGGCAGATTAACCCTTATTAACATGACAAATTTACCTAAATGCCCATGGCAATATTTAGCGTTTTTGCCATGGCAAGTTTTACATTTTATTTGCCATGGAAAATTTACCTTTATTAACTTGGGGAAATTTACCTAAATCCCCATGGCAATTTTTAACTTTTATTGCCATGGCAAGTTTTACTATTTATTTGACATTTATTAACATGGCAGATTTTACTTTTTTTGCCATGTCAAATATATGCAAATTTTAATATGATTTTGGTTATGGCATTTCACTTGTTCATTTTTCTTCTTTTTTCAACTTTCTGTGTTTTTTCACACACAGATATTTTCACATACATTATATGTAAATTTAAGTAAAAATACCAAGACATTTATTGCTACGAATTTGACATTGCAAATTATTTTGTTTGTATGCTAGAAATTTCCATGATGTTTTCTTCATTTGGGTTATTTTTAAAATTTATTCCTGTCCACCCATGGCAATTTTTGCTGTGTTTGAAAGCTGATGGCATTTTTTAAATTAACAAAGCAAAAAATCTGGGTTTTTTTCTCACAGCAAAAAAAGAAGCAAAATCTTGGCCTTTTTCTTCTATCTTTTGTTATTTGGCTTTTTTGATTCACTTTTTGGGTTGTTAGGAGCTGGGGAGGTATTCGCACCTGGAGGCTTCTCCTCCCGAACTAAAATCGTTCGTGGGATTGTATCGTACCGAACCTCTTGGTCTGGCACCTGTCCAGGCCGAACGATCGACTACATCAACCATGTTACTGAACGCTTCCGCTTTCGGTCTATGAGGGTATGTGGACACACTCTCCCCGCTCGTTGCTATGCTTCTCCTAGATAGATCTTGCGTTATCGTAGATTTTTTTTTTGAAATACTATGTTCCCTAACACCTTCTTCTTCAAGATGTCTTTGAACCTTTCCTTCATCTTGGCCACCACACTTTCTCTCCTCGCCCTCTGCTCCTCCCACTTCTTTACCGGTAACCCTCTTCTAACCTTCTTGGGCGGTTCTTTTGTTGGGTCAGCTGAGTCATCAGTATCTCCCTCGAGGCCCTTGGCGATCATCTTGTCAATGTATAGGTTCCGCTTAGTTTGTACATTCAACTTCAACCAACAATGCAAGACGGTAAAAAATTTCTTCTCTAACTTCTTGAACATACTACACGCACGAGAAGGCTACAAAATAAAACATTGTGAACAATAAATTTCCGGTTACAAAACTATGCAAATCCGGCTAGAAAATTTTGCATACATATCTGGGGTACAAAACTATTCAAATCCGTCTACAAAATTGTGCATCATATCCAGCTACAAAACAATGCATGTCCAGCAAGTGATCTACACGACTATGCATGTCCGGCTACAAAACTATGCATATTTGGCAAGTGATCTGCACAACTATGCATGTCCGGCCATAAAAATATGCATATACGATTACGAAACAATGCATATCTGGCTACAAAAGGATCTACACAACAATGCATATCCGACAAGTGTACACATATTAGCAACTTACTTGCTCGGTGATTTGCGCACCACTAGGCCACAATGCCATGAGTTGCCTCAAGTGGCCGTAATACCTCAACACGGCCTCTTGGATGGTGTATCATCGATGTTTGAATGACTTTGATTCATGATTGTAGATAACCGCCTTGAAATAGGGCATGAAATGCTTGTGTTCATGAAATCAAGTGTGAACGTTGGCCCAAAAAGTTGTGCCATTTTTCTTAGCGCCATGGATCGGACCAAGGCTATTAGACAACCATGCATCGAACCACAGCTCGTCCTCCCGCATGTCAAAGCTTTCTCATCGAATCCTCTTGTTTGGATCGCCAATGAAATCATCTGGGTCATCGTCCTTGCCCTCCTCCTCCTCTTGCTATCTTCCGGCCCAATCCTACTGCTATGTGTCTGTGCCTGGTAAGGTGAACGTGTCGGACTGGGTGTAGCCCGGCTGCGTGTCTGGCAGTGTGAACGTGCTGGACTTGATGAACTGCAATCCAGACTGGGAGTACGAGTCGGCCTGGTTGGGCTCAGAGTTATCCACCTGCCAACCCTCGTAGCAACCTCTTCCTCAGTCTACCTCTTGGATGATGTTGAATATCTCCTTGTCCGCGTCGTCGTATGCCGGCTCGCCGGCTTTAGGCATAGCAACGAACAGCGTGCGGGCACCCAGCTGCTCCACGCCTGGCGCCCGCATCCGGACAAGCTGCGGTGATGAAAACTCTAAGAAAAGCAGTGGTGCCGCGTTGACGTCGACGATGGGCGGCGAATGCCAAGGACTGCCTACCTAGTTGCTTGGCGGCGTAGTAGTACAAGTCTTGTAATGTTCCGGCCATGGCGGCATCTGCACGGTCGGTGAGGACGGCGGGGGCCCGTGGCCCAGGCCTCCACCACGTCCATGACCAGCACACCCTCTGCTGGCCTTCTGCTTCTTGAGCGTTTCCGCATTTGCCTTCGCTTTGACACGGTGATTTTGCCGTGACGCCAAGTTGATCATTCGTCCAAGCGTGATGCTCGGATCCTCCATTACCTCTATCTCAGGCAGGGTCTTCTTCGGGTCCACACGTTGGCGTAGCGAGGGAAGAAGAGAGTGGGAGGAAATGACGGGAATTTGGTGCAGAGTGGCGGGATGGAAAAAGAGAGTGGAGGATTTTGCCATCGAAACAGTGTGGGCTCCGTCTCCATTTTTGGTGGGCTTGAGGTGTCGGAGTCATACATGGCTCATGTCTCAACTCCCGTAAAGCCCCCTGACTTTGTGGAAAAATTATGATCTGAACTGCTCCGTGGACTGATGAAACGGGCGTTGTATGGCTTGCGGGGTCTGAACACCTGCATCCGGATCGATACGGTTTAAGAGTCTAAGATGCCCTAACAAGGAAGAACATGTTTTTCTTCGTAATTACACGTGGAGGCTAACTAATATATGTAGAAAGACTAGTAAAATAATACTCCCTCCGTGTTAAAATAAGTGACTTAGTTTATATTAACTTGGAGTATTGGACGTTCCCAGAACTAGCCAGGATAACCGAGATACAAATGCGATCCCTAATTTGAAAAAAAGGGGAATGCTATACCCAACAATCGATTGCCAGGATTACCGGCCGAAAAATGTACTACCCGGCTACGTGGCCGCCTGGCCGGCACGCGTCTCCCCTCCATCGACCCTTGTCTCCGGCCATTGTCCACGCGTCCCCGGTGAACAGATCGCTCGATGCGGCTGGAAGCGGCGAGCGCTCGCGGGCACTCCAGCGTCCAGCCCTATATAAGTCACCCTTCTCGCTGCTAGCTCTTACGTCCGCTTCATCTAGCAATCTCGCCTCTGCATAGAACATACAGGGAAAAAGATCTAACACAGATTCAGGTAGAGAACGTCGGTTCAGACTTCAGAGATGGTGTTCAACGTCGTCGCGGCTGCGGTGATCGTCGGCCTGGGCGCTGTGGGCGCCTATTTCTTCTGGCCGGCGGCTGTCGTTGCCGGTGGGATGATGAAGGCGCCCGGCGCGGCCGGCTTCCTCATCTCCCGCGCCGCATTTGCGGCCAACCCGCAGATGTACTTCCAGCTCCTCCACAACGCAGGCGCTGCGGCGGCTGCGGCCGCCTTTGCTGCCTAGAGAAGAAATGCACACTAGGTTGATGCCAAGTTAGTGGCAGTACGCTAGGTAGTTAGTATGGAGTTAGGGGTAGGGACTGATCTTTGGTACCTGGGCACGTATGTATTGCCCAAGCTAAGCTAGTGTCAATGAAGTTCAGGAGTAGGGACTGTACCTTTTGCACCTGGGCACGTATGTATTGCCCAAGCTAAGCTAGTGTCAACCAAGTTCAATATCATCTTCTGTACCTGGGCGGTGCGTGTATGTTCGACCATGTTACTAGCGTGTCAACAGTCTGAAGCTACTCTCTGTAATGTAAAGTAGTAACCGCTATGTGTAAGTGTGCATGCATGTATCTTAACTCCATGGTGTTGCTTTCCTTGTCTTCTTATTCATGTACTGGCTGCCTGATCCACTCAACACCTCAGAAATTATCTGATCTCTGTTCTGCTTCAAATAAAGATCCCGAATAGAAGATGATCGCCTATCAACACGCACTAACTATTTTTGGGTTTTATCCTTTTATCGTTGAGCTGCGCTTGCTACTAGAATAATGCAAGAGAATACTATCTCACCAATAGCCATTACGGCAGTCTGCAGGAACCCTAGGGCAGAGGTGTTTTGGTCGTTTGAACACTCTAGAGTGCATCTACTAAAGCTGGTACCGTACCATCAAATCAACTAGGCACATCGCGGATACGTGCCGCCACGTTGTATTGTCACGTCAACCAGCTGGCTGTGTCATGCAGGCTATTTACCGGGTAATCGGAGTCACACCTAGGCAGCTGTGTGATGCAGGCTATTCACCGGGTAAACGGAGTCACAACTAGGCAGCTCGTGGCTATGTGCAGCCAATGTCGTATTGTCACGTCAACCAGCAGACTGGCTGTGCGTTGCAGGCTATTAACCGTGTAAATGGAGTCACTGGATCTTCGGCTGATTCCGATCCAAAATCCTTCGTTCGCAGCGTGCACCTCCGTCTTTATAACCCCACCCGTGCCCTTGGCCGCTCTCACACCGAACACGAGCACAAGCACAACACACCCCATCTATCTAGTTCGTCAGCTGAGCAAGACCTGCGAGATGCATGCATTGTGTTATGTGCTAGCGATGGCTATGTGCGCTGTTCTCGTGTTGTATGCATTAGTCTACTACCTTCCTAAATGTTTGTCTTTTTAAAAATTTCAAATAAACTATCACACACGAATTTATATAGACATATTTTAGAGTGTAGAATCACTCATTTGCACCGGATGTAGTCATTTGTTCAAATCTTTAGAATTTGTTCAGATCTTTAGAAAGACAAATATTTAGAACGGAAGGAGTATCAATATGTGTGCTCATGTTGCATGCTCGATCCAGTGTCGTGTCATAGGCATGTCACTGTTGAACAATAGTACGTAACATACCCTTCTCTCTTAGCCATCTGATTGAAAATCAAAAGGTTATTTTTCAAAAGACGGAAACCCGGAGGGAGTATCAATATATGTGTGCTCATGTTGCATGCTCGATCCAGTGTCGTGTCATAGGCATGTTACTGTTGAACAATAGTAACATACCCTTCTATCTTAGCCATCCGATTGAAAATCAAAAGATTATTTTACAAAATACGAAAACCTGGTCTCTTTTCTCGGTCGCTCGTGTAGCCCCACCCCGCGGGCGACCACGGCGAAACCCTAGCTGCCGCATAATCTCCCCCGCCTCTCGCCGGCAAGCCGCACCGGGAAGATTTTTCGTCGAAAAAGACCACCTGCCCAACGATATTGCCAGAAAAGACCCCCTCTAGATAAAATTGACCAAAAAGACCCCCTCGACCGTGGCGGCAGGCGCGCCAGCCGACACGTGGCACCTGCCGCCATGTGCGGAGGCGGCCAGCCCTGCAGCCACGGCGGCAGGCGGCAGACGCCGTGTAACAGATTTTCGGTTGAGTGGGAGCTGGAACGGAACGGGAGACAGGAGGTGGGCCCTGCTGCCACTGCTTGAGGCGGCAGCTCGGGCCACATGTTGCTGCCGCCACGCCCGCTGGCGGCAGGTGCTGCAGCTGCTGCACGCACGACGAGCCACCACCAACTGGTGATTTCGGTGTTTCCGCAGTTGCGTGTCACCCGTGTTGACACATGCATTGATTTAACAATTAGCTACTCTACGACGTATGGGTCGCACGTATTGCTAGAAATTTATGAAAGAAAAAATATAATTAATATTAGACTCTATTTGTAGAGTTCATCATGAAGAATACAGTGGTGCAAATAGATTGAAATTTTATACTTCGATCTAAGAGAAATAATCACGAAAAGAGGGCTAGATATGCACGTACAAAAGCTAGCCAGATTTCTAGTTCGTGTACACCACGTCGCATAGATGCATGCTCTCTCTTTTAAATATTCTATATATACAGAGGAGGTGCCGTGCGCTGTTTAATCGTCTGTCAGGCAAAAAAAAAGGTGCCACCACTCCCAAAGGCGGCAGGGCGCACCTCCTGTCACCCGTTCCATTCCAGCTCCCGCGCTTCGGCCGAAAATCTGTTACGTGGCGCCTGCCGCCTGGTCCAGTGGCGGCACGGGCTGCCGCCTCCGCATGTGGCGGCAGGTGCCACGTGTCGGCTGGAGCACCTGCCGTCACGGTCGAGGGGGTCTTTCCTGTCAATTGCATTTAGAGGGGGTCTTTTCTGGCAATTCTGTTGGCCAGGTAGTCCTTTTCAACAAAAAATCCACCGGGAAAAGCCCGCACTGCGTCGGCGGCGGCGGGCCCTCCATCTTCTTCCCTCTCGCGAGGTCAGGGCGGTGCTGGGGTGCTCGGCCAAGGCAAGGCGGGCGGGTGCGGCGTGTGTGATGAGCAGGCATCGGCGGGCGCGCGGCGAGCAGCTGACCGCGCGTGCGGCGTGCCATGGGTACGGCGTGCCAGAGTGGGCTTCGAGGATGGGCCAGGTCGGCGCGCGACGTGCGGTCCTTGCCACGGTCGTGCTTGATTTGATGTCTCTTTTGCCGGTCTTGCTGCCCGAGGTCGTACTGGTGGTGGATGTTCGGTAGGGTTGACGAATGCTGGCGGGCCCTTCTTTCCAAACTGTGCTCACGTCCTGGTCTTGGAGTAGCGGCGCCGTGCAGCGGCTGTGGTGCAGAGTAGGTTTTTAGGCAGATCAGATCCAACTCGGCTTGTCCTGTCCTTGCGCGCGGTGATGTGAGGCGATCAGTTTGGCGTGGTGTTCGCACAGTTTGGCGCGCGGCGATGCAAGCCGGCCAACTCCGATTCTAACTCGCTTTTTCCTGTGCGCTGCGGTGCGGATCCTCGCCCAGTTTCTGCGCACAAAGGCAGGGGATGGCCGGATCTGGTTTGGCTCGTCCAGGACTGCGTGCGGCGGGGCGGCTCAACCAGGTTGTCTTGTGTTCGCCATGTTTCGGCGTGCGGCGGCGGCAAGTCCGTTCCTGGTAGTGTGTGCATGGCATATTTCTTCCCGGTAGTGCTGGTAGGCCTCGGATCCAATTGGTGGAAGACTCGGCTTCGGATGAAAATCGTGCATTGACCTGGTCAGTGCCGATGGTAACAGCGTCTACGTATGTCGTCTTTCTTTTTGAAGGTACCGCTGTGGAGCTCGTTTTGCCCTTCGTAGCTTATAGCTTGTGGTCTTCGGATGAAAACCTAAGATTTGGCTATGCCAGATCGGGTAATGGTTTTGTCCTTTGACATTACTCCCTCTTTGGAGGCGTTACCTTGGAGACACAACGTTGATTTTTGTTGGTGTGCATGACTTGTTTGGTGGAGTTTGGGGATAGTGCCGGCATTTTTTGCTTTCATTTCTTTTTGCACGCTCTGCTTTCTTCGTCTTAGAATTCTTGTAACACTTTTTCTGATCAATGAATTTGGCAGCTCTATTGTCAACATTAAAAAAAGTTCAACATGTTAGATCGATCTGTTGATTTTCAATCCAACGACCATGTTACAGCGTGGGCATGTTACTGATCTTTGTTCTTTTTTTAACACAGTACAGATGCAAGCGCTCATATACACGCGCATACACTCACCCCTATGAACACACACGCATACCCTATCCCTATGAGCACCTCCGAAAGACTAAGACGGCATATCATCTTAAAATTTATGAAGTGGATTTGAACCCTGATGGGCTTGGGATACCACAGTCTCTTTAACCATTCAACCACATGTTGGTTCACTTTGTCCCTTTCTTATTATAGCGGCCATGGTTTGGTTTGGTTTCAATTTTCTTCATAAAGCCTAAGGGAAACACCATTTTACTTTGGAATCAATATTTGCCGAACATGTCATCCCTTTGCATCTCACCCCGAACTTGTTGTTATCGTTGGATCGGACGCAGGTATATTTTTTTTGAAAGATCCAGCATCGCTGGCATTCATTGATAATAGCAGAAAGCAACGAAAACAACAAGGTGATGAAGGTCCTAGGACCAGGAGATCCAAAGATCAAAAGAAAAAGAAAAACATCAACCCTAATGGCTGCAACAAAACACTCCATACAATCCACATTAGACAACGCAGCTCCGACTCCGAAGATGAACCACAAAGAAAGGAGGCAAGGTTGGCGTCACAAGGGATCACCGAACGAGCCACCTGACACGCGTCATCGTATACCAGCGGCCCCCCACCGCAGCTTCGACTTCACAGCAACGGGCAGTCGAGGCATTCCCATGGACACGCCGGAGAAGAAGAGCCGACTACCACGACCAAAGCCGCGCCTCCGACGTTGCTCACCACCGTCGTCGTTGCCACAGAAGCCACCGTGCACGTCCAGTCATAGGAAGCACCAAAGGGATCAAATTCTTCAAGACGGCACCCTAAAGAGGGGAACTGCGTTGAAGACGACGACACCGCCCGACCCTGTAGCAGGATCTGGGCTTTCACCCGAAGGACTTGATCCAGGAGTAGAGGCTGTGAAGATTCCTGACGACGCCTCCAAGGAGGATAGCGACGCCCACAGGCGCCGTCGTCGTCGGCCGGTCAGCACCGGCCAGGCTTTCACCCGGTGCAGCCACTCCCACGCAGCAGGCCGAGGTCGACCCGTACCTCCATTGGACCGCGCACCCCCAACACAACGAGCACGCCACTGCTGTGTAGGGCCACCCGCAAACCTCCTCGATGACGGGCCTGCAGAGACCAGATCGGGCCCTGCACCCCGCATCCAACCGCGGCAGAGCCACACAGCTCCAACAAGCGGCAACCGGGCACCACCACCAGCCGGCAGTGCCCTTCCCGGGCCGCCAGCCATGGACCTCCGACCAGCAGCCGTCTCCTTCCGGCCCCCTGTACTCCAAAGCAGCAGAACGGGGCAAAGAAAACTACCCATCTTGCGCTGCCAAGGCCGGATCCGTGGCGTCCAGGCATGCCCGCAGGGCCGCCGAGCGAAGACCACCGGCCGCCGCCCGCCAGATCTGCACCGGCGACCAACACGCCGCACCCATGGCCGCACTCCGCGCCCAGCCACACGCCTCCTCGCGCCCCGCCGCGCCCAGCCCGCGCCTCCACCCTGCTCGCAGGCCAGCATCACCGCTGCCTTGACCTCATGCCGCCGCGACGCCGCTGCCGACGGCCCGCCTCCTCACCAGATCCAGGCGCGAGGGCCCCGGATCCTCCGCCTCGCAGGCAGCCGCCGGACCACCTCCGCGAGGGAGGCGCACGCCAACCCCGCGCGCGACCTGGGGCCGCTGCCCCAGCCTTCCAGCGCCAGCCAACGCCATCCCGAGCGCCAACGTGCCAGAGCTCCCTCCAGGAGCGGCCGGCCCGCGCCGTACCATCTCCAGCGGAAAGGGGAAAAAGGGCCCCGCCGCCGCCGAGCCGCTGGCTTTGCCCGACGACTCCTGCCGGCGGCGGCGAAGGGCGGGGGCGCGGTGGTTGTGGCTTGCGGCGGCGGCTAGGTTTCGCTCCTGGCCGCCCGCGAGAGCGACCGAGGAGCGACCGTGCAACCCGTTGGGGACGCAGGTATATTGGTGCACGCAACCTCACCACAACATCCCAACGCCCTCGTTCGCATCGAGGGAAAGTCTCCCGAAAGCTTTTTTTCGGTCCACGACCCCACGATGCCTCATCCATTCCCCACTCTATCACGAGCAATGCTACATATACGTAATGTTATGTTCAGATTCCTTCGCAAAGAAAAATGTTACGTTCAGATGTTATGTAAAAGTTGATGTGGTGTTTGTTAATTGGGCCAGGATTAGCAGTTGGGGCCCATCCCAATTAAAATCAGTGGGGAGGAGAGAATTTTCTGGAAGGTTAAGTAAGCCTAAGTAGAACGTTTCGTAGGTGTAGAATTACTACTCTATAACCCATCTTGTGGGCGAGCATGAGCTCCATCCCAAGCTATCGCCTCTCCCGTGCCACCAGCGACCGGCGACGAGCGCCGCCAGGTTCCTCCAAGCCGCCCTGTGCCGCTCCTATTCTTCTCTCGCTGCTCGCTCTACTATCTCTTCTTCATCAAGTACAGAATGACGCCGCCGCCGTCCATCGCCGGGAATGTAGCCTCCGGCAAGCTGTCTTTTGGATCCGTCTGTTTCCCTCCCTGATCTGCAAGTACGTCCACAAGTCGGAGGCGGACGACGACGGATAGGAGCTCCTACGGGACCCAGCATCGGGATGTGGCGGGCTGATCTGTCCTCGCTGTAGAAGTGCATGCTCTAACCAACGCAACCAAAAGATGATCTGATGAAAGAGACTAGGTAGCACATTATACGTCAACACTCCCCTCACGTGTGGTTTCGATACCATGTAGAAGTGCATGCTCTAGCCAATACAACCAAAAGACCGATCTGATGGCAAAGACTAGGCGGCACATTATACGTCAACACTCGAGACAGTCGTGGCGCGATGGAGATGAGGCGGGGAGGAGCAGCGTTGCGGAGAAGTTCCACCGGTGATGCACGGGCCGGATATGGCCGAAATCAGGCCGAAGGCGGGAGAAAGGCAGAGGCTCGCCGGCGAGCTCAGTGTCAGCACCTGCGCGCTCGTCGGGGAGTGCGGCGAGCAGCAGCACGCTCATAGGGGATGGACGACGTGCAGGGGAGAGGCGGAGGCTCACCACCAACAGGCTCCCTGGGTGGCGCTGCGAGGCCTCCTCCCTCTCGTCCCAGCCATAGGATGATGAGAAGTCCCAAATCTCCATGGCAAGTTTTTGCTGCACTGCAATGTGAGGCTGTGAAGCGGCTAACCTCGTGTCCTTTTTTTTGCTTCATTTGCTATTTTCTCAAGTCTAATCTCATTGCTGATATGAATTAGGAATATAATTTTTTTGTTAACTGATGGATGAATGGTGCACTTGCTCACTATGCAGCTAGACAACTCAATTTTCACTCAAACGGAGCACGGAACTTGTAAAACAGATGGCAAATTAGGAAGTTTCGATGCGTGCAAATTATGATATGTTTCGCACTTGCATGGCAAAAATATTTTCAGTACACTTTGCCATGTTGCTTTTCGTATAATTGCCACTATATAGCTATCAACGGTTCTAAATTTGCCTTCTAAACCATTGCATTTTGCCATGGTAATTCTCGAAATTGTCAAAAAGACACAAAATGGCAAATATTGCCATGGCACGCTCTACTGTCTTATTTGGCATTTATTGAATTGGCGAATTTACGTAAATACCCATGGTAAGTTTTCACTTTTATTGCCATGACAAGTTTTACTATTTATTCGCCATGTCAAATTTACGTTTATTAACATGGTAAGTTTACCTAAACCCCCATGGCAAGTTGTCACTTTTACTGCCATGGAAAGTTTTACTATTTATTTGCTATGGCTAATATACCTCCATTAACATGATGAATTTACCTAAATTCCCATGGCAATATTTAACTTTTATTGCCATGGCAATATTTACTTTTATTTGCCATGGCTAATATACGTTCATTAACATGGCGAATTTACCTAAATCCCCATGGCAATATATAGCTTTTATTGCCATGGCAAGTTTTACTTTTTATTTGCCGATGGCAGATTAACCCTTATTAACATGACAAATTTACCTAAATGCCCATGGCAATATTTAGCGTTTTTGCCATGGCAAGTTTTACATTTTATTTGCCATGGAAAATTTACCTTTATTAACTTGGGGAAATTTACCTAAATCCCCATGGCAATTTTTAACTTTTATTGCCATGGCAAGTTTTACTATTTATTTGACCTTTATTAACATGGCAGATTTTACTTTTTTTGCCATGTCAAATATATGCAAATTTTAATATGATTTTGGTTATGGCATTTCACTTGTTCATTTTTCTTCTTTTTTCAACTTTCTGTGTTTTTTCACACACAGATATTTTCACATACATTATATGTAAATTTAAGTAAAAATACCAAGACATTTATGCTACGAATTTGACATTGCAAATTATTTTGTTTGTATGCTAGAAATTTCCATGATGTTTTCTTCATTTGGGTTATTTTTAAAATTTATTCCTGTCCACCCATGGCAATTTTTGCTGTGTTTGAAAGCTGATGGCATTTTTTAAATTAACAAAGCAAAAAATCTGGGTTTTTTTTCTCACAGCAAAAAAAGAAGCAAAATCTTGGCCTTTTTCTTCTATCTTTTGTTATTTGGCTTTTTTGATTCACTTTTTGGGTTGTTAGGAGCTGGGGAGGTATTCGCACCTGGAGGCTTCTCCTCCCGAACTAAAATCGTTCGTGGGATTGTATCGTACCGAACCTCTTGGTCTGGCACCTGTCCAGGCCGAACGATCGACCGATATCGTGGTCCTTTTCTTTTCAAGTTGGAAGTGGGGTAACATTATTTTTCTTTACGGAATACTATGCTTACTTTTATGAAAACATATCCAGTTCATAGGTTCCTTACAAAAAATTCTCAAAATGGTGGCGTTCGATTAGGGGAGTCCGTGGGAGAAAAGCATTTGAGCTCGCTGTTCATGGAAAATTACCAGAGCAAAGACTGGTCATCATCTCTATCAAATGGTTTCAGGTCCAACACAAGACCCATATATTCTGATGGACACACTCTAGGCTAGTACATCGAGTACCTTGCAGGCTAGTACATCGAGTCACGTGACTCATGAGCTCGGGAGCTCGTGTTCACTGTGCAGCCAGTGTTGTATTGTCTCTTCAAAGCGCTGAACATGTATGCAGCTGGGTGAAGTGGACTGGTTATTCGTTCGGCGAAACGCCAAACGCTTCCGTTTCCATCAATCGCTTCCATCTTTATATCGGACCCCGCACCTCACTCCGTCAGTCCCGCTACACTCACACCAAAGACCAGCCCGGTAGACGTCCCTCAGCGAAGAAAGAAGCGAATCCATGGCTTTCGTCCCGGAGGCACCTGCAGCGAGGAAGCTCCTGCTACGGAGCGGCGGAGCCATGACGCGGTCCCTGCGCGACGCCGGCCTCGGCTTCGACCTCGACGGTGCCGGGCGCTTTCTCGCCCCCCTGTGGGAGCTCATCAAGCAGAAGGCCACCGAGCTCGCGGCCTTCCTCGCCGGCCTCCTCGCCGCGCTCGCCAAGAAGGCCGACGAGCTCTTCCCGCCGGAGACCCGCTCGGAGACGCTCGCGCAGTGGGTGCGCATCGGCGTCACCGTTGTGCTCCCGGCCGCGCTCGGCGCCCTTGTGCTGTTCTGGCTCGCCCGGTGCTGCTGCTGCGGCCGCCGCCGCGGCGGGCGAACGATGGTAGCTCCCGGCCGCCACGGCGCGCGCATGCCGCGCTACGCGTTCGAGGATGATCCCCGGACGTACTTCCGCGACCTCCGTGCAAAGAAGCCCCTCGTATACTAGTGACTCGTCTTCGGTATGTTCCACCTCACGTGTGTACATGCGTACTTGTATTGGTGTATCTTTGTATTTGTGTCCGTACGGTTTCGTGCCATTGTGTGGTCATTAGGTGACGTGTATTGTGTGTTATTAAGAATGTTCTCATGGTTCGCTAAATATAAATTCGGAAGTTGCCTGTGTTAATTTTCTGAGCCAACGGCCTGTTTTTATCTATCAAGTAAATATTTGCTGATGCTCTGCCTCCTAGCAACCTGGTAGATTCTGAGATGCTTTGACGATTGACTGTTCTCATCTTACTGCGTGCGATGTTGACGAGGGTCCTCCTTTTGATCCTCTGTTATTTTGCAATGTTCTCTTCTTGAGATGTTCACCGTGCTTCTTTGTTAATAAACCGGAATACAAGCCACACACACACGGAAGATCAGCAGAGTACAGCTGCCTAAGAACAAAACTAAATAACACCCACCAGAAAATAAATTACAGGTTTTTTTTTAGATAACTGCTCGTGCATGACCGCTCCTGCGATTCCCCTCGCGCCCGCCCCCACCTCCAACACCGCCGCCACCGTAGATCCCGCTGCCGCTATCGCCCCCCACACAAGCCGCATCCTAGCGACGGGCGCACCCTCTTCCCCTCTCCGAGATCTCGCGGGCTCCCCATGGAGCCTCCTCCGAGATCTACTGGAGAGTGGATGAAAGACAAGCAGAGGTTCAAAATGCCTCTCCCGCATGTCTACCAAGCATTCCCGCGGATGCTGCGGCCGCTCAGCTCCATCTCGCCGGCCATTCAGAGGGAGACGCGGGGGAGGCGGTGGAGGGAGAGGGCGATGCGGATCCGTGACGACGCCCTCTCCTGGTCCCTGTGCTCCCGTGAGTGGAGGGAAGCGGACCTGGATTTAGATCCACAGTCCCACAGGTATGCTCAGATGTGCAAGGCTCGTGTGGATCGGGAATTGCTGAATCTAGCTTTGTGAATCTACTTCGAGGGCGACTTCTCGGAGAAACGCATAATGCCACACCCTTTGAAGCCACTGATTGCGTTTGTCCATTGGGCAAAAGGAGAAGCGAAATCGGGTAATCCCCGCCGCGCCGCGAGATGGGAATGCTTGACTGGCCTCATGCCCACCAGCGTGCCACCGGAACCGGAGCAGGTGGATCCTCTGCCTTATCTGTCACCCAAGCCTGCAGAAGATTGACTCATGTTCAGCAATCCGCGTTAGCCGAGCTCTCGGGTGGTTACTTCTGCTTCCTGGCAGATAATATTTGGATGCTCAATGAGGAGATGCCCAATTCAGCGAGGAAATCTGCTTATCATCATGTTTCTGGCTGTGCACCTCGGGCATTCTTCAGTTCTGTTGAGCCTGGCGGGATGCAAGCCCAAGTTCTTCCCCCAGGTCTTTCGATGCCGCTTGATCCAGGTGATCGCCCAGCGAGCTCTATCTGCAGATTCCCCTGTCCTGTGTCCGAATTCATGGCGAGAAGCATAACTAATCCTGTCGAGGTTGTTGATTCTGCCTCCAACCCTACTCTGTTGGTGCTGCAGCAGGGGGAGGATTCAAATTCCTTCAGAAAGCGCGGAGGGCTGAGAAAAGGTTGGGAAAAGGTGCTGACAGAGCAGCCACCGAAGCAACCTCGCTGCCTTGCTGCCATGGTGACTTGACAGAGGAATTCTATAGCCAGCTCTGGGCCCCTCTAAGTACCTCACCCTCTGGAAACCCTAAGGACTCCTCTACCCTCCCTCCTCCCACCGCCACCGCCACCCAAGAGCTTCCAACCATGGCGGAAAGTGGGCGGGAGCGTGGCCGCGGCAAGCACAAAGGAGGAAGAGGGGAGATCGGCAACAGCTGGAGGCAATAGCCTCCCCCGCAACCTCAGATGGGCGGGCCACCGCCATACTTCGGCTATGGATTTCAAGGTGGCCTCCCTCCGTGGGGTTTTCCTGGCCAATTCCCACCCCAATTTCATCAGCAACAATGGGGGGGAGCCAGGTTGCACAGTGGTACGGGCCGCCTCCTCCCCAGATGGGGCAAAAATCTGGTCAGGTTCCTACTGCCATCCGGGAGCAATCTGCCGGGGGATCTGAATCTCAAGTTAGTGGCAGATCTCAGAACAAGAACTAGCAAAAAAAGAAGTAGGACTCCCAGAAGTTTGTCCCTGCCCCTGCGTCAGGTCTTATGGCTTACTCTGATGTGATTTGCTACAATTGTGGGGAGCCAGGACATCATCTGGACAAATGCACCAAGCCCTAGAGATGCTTTATTTGTAAAATGGTCACTGAGGGAGTCCTGGATTAGGGGTGTCTGGATGGCCGGACTATAGCCTTTAGCCGGACTCCTGGACTATGAAGATACAAGATTGAAGACTTCGTCCCGTGTCCGGATGGGACTTTCCTTGGCGTGGAAGGCAAGCTTGGCGATACGGATATGTAGATCTCCTACCATTGTAACCGACTCTGTGTAACCCTAACCCTCTTCGGTGCCTATATAAACCGGAGGGTTTTAGTCCGTACGATAGAACAACAATCATACCATAGGCTAGCTTCTAAGGTTTAGCCTCTCTGATCTCGTGGTAGATCTACTCTTGTACTATTCATATCATCAATATTAATCAAGCAGGAGTAGGGTTTTACCTCCATCTAGAGGGCCCGAACCTGGGTAAAAACATCGTGTCCCTTGTCTCCTGTTACCATCCGCCTAGACGCACAGTTCGGGACCCCCTACCCTAGATCCGCCGGTTTTGACACCGACATTGGTGCTTTCATTGAGAGTTCCTCTATGTCGTCATCTTTAGGTCCGATGGCTCCTCCGATCATCAACAACGATGCCGTCCAGGGTGAGACTTTTCTTCCCGGACAGATCTTTGTATTTGGCGGTTTTGTACTGCGGGCCAATTCGCTTGGCCATCTGGAGCAGATCGAAAGCTACGCCCCTGGCCATCAGGTCAGATTTGGAAGTTTGAACTATACGGCTGACGTCCGCGGAGACTTGATCTTCGA
Organism: Triticum aestivum; assembly: GCF_018294505.1. Lineage (NCBI taxonomy): Eukaryota > Viridiplantae > Streptophyta > Magnoliopsida > Poales > Poaceae > Triticum > Triticum aestivum. The sequence continues at coordinate 186,933,392 of NC_057798.1, read as the reverse complement.
CGGGTTCGAGCCGCAGCCAAGCGCGCCGCACTGTCACGATGGGCATGATCTAGCTCTGTCGCCGGACAGTGCCCTGGAGGCCGCACAAGTGTCCGCTCCGACCCTTAGCTCAGAGCCGACTGCGTCGATCGAGGACGGGTGGCTGGACACCGCCTCGGGGGCTGCTATCTCTACGGCGATTGAGCCGAACACCAACCCTGTCCTTTGCGAAGCTCGTGACTCCAAGGCGCCGGACTCCTCTCCGGACTCCAAACCTTCTGTGCCCCTGCCAATCGCCGATTGGGCGCCGATCATGGAGTTCACCGCCGCGGACATTTTTCGGCACTCGCCCTTTGGCGACATCTTGAATTCACTAAAATCTCTCTCTTTATCAGGAGAGCCCTGGCCGGACTATGGTCAGGAAGGTTGGGATGCGGACGACGAAGAAATTCAAAGCCCACCCACCACCCACTTCGTAGCCACTGTCGATGGTTTAACCGACATGCTCGACTTCGACTCCGAAGACATCGACGGTATGAACGACGATGCAGGAGACGACCAAGAACCAGCGCCTACAGGGCGCTGGAAGGCCACCTCGTCATACGACATTTACATGGTGGACATCCCAAAAGATGGGAATGGCGATGGAACAACGGAGGATGACCCCTCAAGAAACAGCCTAAGCGCCAGCGTCAGCGGCGCCGCTCTAAATCCCGCCACAACAAAAATGATGATTCCGGCACGGGAGACAATAACACCCCGGGCAGTGCCGAAGACAACCCCCTTCAGCAGGATTCAGTGCAGGAGGATGGAGAAGCCAGCCCTCATGAGAGAGCGGCAGATAGAGAGGTAAAGGACGATAATTACATGCCTCCCTCCGAAGACGAGACAAGCCTTGACGACAACGAATTTGTCGTGCCTGAGGATCCCGTCGAGCAAGAGCGTTTCAAACGCAGGCTTATGGCCACGGCAAGCAGCCTCAAGAAAAAGCAGCAGCAGCTTAGAGCTGACCAAGATTTGCTAGCCGACAGATGGACTGAAGTCCTGGCGGCCGGAGAGTACGAACTCGAATGCCCCTCCAAGAGCTACCCAAAACGCAGGCTGCTACCCCGATTAGAGGAGGAAGCACCTAAGCCTACATCACCAGCGCGTAATACGGCCGACCGGCCACCTCGTGGCCGCGACAGAGAGGCCTCTCGGCCCTCCACTGAAGCCGCACCCCGGCGCTGCTCAAAAAATACCAAGGCGCGGGAAAATGCGCCAGACTTGCGGGATATATTGGAGGACAAGGCAAGGCAAACAAGATCGATCCACGGATCGCGTGGGCGCCCCACGATACGTGATGATAACCATCACGCCGGATATGGCAAGTCCGGCCGGGCCGAACACAATAGACAAAGCTCATTTGAGCTGCGTCGTGATATAGCCCAATACAGAGGCGCCGCACACCCATTATGCTTCACAGACGAAGTGATGGATCATCAAATCCCTGAGGGTTTCAAACCCGTGAACATTGAATCATACGACGGCACAACAGATCCTGCGGTCTGGATCGAGGACTATCTCCTTCATATCCACATGGCCCGTGGTGATGATCTACACGCCATCAAATACCTCCCACTCAAGCTTAAAGGACCAGCTCGGCATTGGCTTAACAGCTTGCCAACAGAGTCAATCGGTTGTTGGGAAGACCTGGAAGCCGCATTCCTCGACAATTTCCAGGGCACTTATGTGCGACCGCCAGACGCCGATGACCTAAGCCACATAATTCAGCAGACAGAAGAATCGGCCAGACAATTCTGGACACGGTTCCTAACCAAGAAAAATCAAATCGTCGACTGTCCGGATGCAGAGGACCTTGCAGCCTTCAAACATAACATCCGCGACGAGTGGCTTGCCCGGCACCTAGGATAGGAAAAGCCGAAATCTATGGCAGCCCTCACAACACTCATGACCCGCTTTTGCGCGGGAGAGGACAGCTGGCTAGCTCGCAGTAACAACATGACCAAGAGCCCTGGTAATTCGGATACCAAGGACAACAACGGCAGGTCGCGTCGCAACAAGCACAAGCGCTGCATTAATGGCGACAATGCTGAAGATACGGCAGTCAATGCCGGATTCAGAGGCTCAAAACCCGGTCAACGGGAAAAGCCATTCAAAAGAAATACTCCAGGCCCATCCAATTTGGACCGAATACTCGATCGCTCGTGCCAGATACACGACACCCCCGAAAAACCAGTCGATCACACCAACAGGGATTGTTGGGTGTTCAAGCATGCAGGCAAGTTAAATGCCGAAAACAATGACAAGGGGCTGCATAGCGACGACGAGGAGGAGCCCCGGCCGCCGAACAATAGAGGACAGAAGGGCTTCCCCCACAAGTGCGGATAGTGAACATGATATACGCAACCCACATACCCAAAAGGGAGCGGAAGCGTGCACTAAGGGACGTATATGCGATGGAGCCAGTCGCCCCAAAGTTCAATCCGTGGTCCTCCTGCCCGATCACTTTTGATCGAAGGGACCACCCCACTAGAATCCGCCATGGCGGATTCGCTGCATTGGTTCTAGACCCAATCGTTGACGGATTTCACCTCACTAGAGTCCTGATGGACGGCGGAAGCAGCCTGAACCTACTTTATCAGGATACAGTGTGCAATATGGGCATAGACCCCTCAAGGATTAAACCCACAAAGACGACCTTCAAAGGCGTCATACCAGGTGTAGAGGCCAACTGTACAGGTTCAGTTACACTTGAAGTGGTCTTCGGATCCCCGGATAACTTCTGAAGCGAGGAGTTAATCTTCAACATTGTCCCGTTCCGCGGCGGCTATCACGCACTGCTCGGACGAACCGCATTTGCAAAGTTCAATGCGGTGCCGCACTACGCATACCTCAAGCTCAAGATGCCAGGCCCTCGAGGAGTCATTACGGTCAACGGATACACCGAACGCTCTCTCCGAACGGAGGAGCATACGGTGGCCCTCGCGGCGGAAGTACAAAGCAACCTCTCAAGGCAATTCTCGAGTCCGGCTATCAAACGTCCGGACACCGTCAAGCGCGCCCGGAGTAACCTACAACAAGACCTCCTGGCACGTTCCGAGCATGCGTAGCAATGCGGCCCCAACCCCAGCCCTCGCGAAATTGCAAAACCAGTACTACGCGTACATAATTACGCTCTGGAAATACCATGGGCATAGGGGGAGGGGCACGACCACGGCAGGCCTAGAATGCGGCTCAACCGCACCAAGGGCTCCCGATTGTGTCATTCCCTTTTTTTTCTTACTTTCAGGACTCCGTTCTCAAGAAGCCCTGTCCGGCAGTAGAATCGCCGAAACACACGATGCAACAGCCAGGGAAGCAGAAAGCTACGTCGAGTGTCCAGGTGGTCTTTATAACGAGCAGTATACTTGTTTCACATATCATCCCGCAGCTCGCCCCTGGAGGGGGACATGTCAATAGTCCCGTCTATTGCTTATCGCACTATTTGTATCGTTCTGCTTTTACCGTAGCCTTTTTGAATAAACCATACATAGCCTCTCCCTGTTATTGCATTCCTTTTTTATCTATATATGTTCACTTATGACATGTTGCATCCGTACGCTTTGGTACGGCCAAATACATCAGGGGCTTAAGTACCCCAAAATATGGTGTGATAAGTCCGAACACTTTCAAAAGTGTGGCACCCCAAACTTATAGCACTATATGCATCGACTCCGAACCATGTCTTGGGTCAATAGTTGGGTTTGCCCGGCTCCCATGTTTTGGTACCTTACGTTCCGTTATATCGGCTAAGGTAGCGCTGGGAGAACCACTGCGATTGTGCCCCGGTTGAGCTAGGTTAAGCACCTCAGTGGAGAAAGCTAAAACTGACCGTCATGATAGGGCGAGAGCCGGTCGCTGTTCGAGAGGTTTTCGAGTCCCTAAAGACTTATGCCGCTTAGAGCGAGGAGTCGGCTTTGTCCGGCCCAGGCGTGGATAGCGCCCCGAACTCAGTCTTCCGAATACTAGGGGCTTCGCCGAAATTTAAAATTATATAATTCTATGGCTAAGTGAGAGTGTTCAAGCATTATAGTCCGGTTGCCTTGTTCGTTGCGTTGAGCGCCTCCCTCGAAGGACCCAAGAATGGGAAAAAGAGAGCTCAAGTTTATCCCGAACACCCCAGCACTCGTGGCACGGGGGCAGAAGTCGACGACTCGCCATCTCTTAAATTTCGTAAACGGCCGCACAGAAGGTAATATTTTAAATTCACAAGAGTTGCTTAGCGCATATGAACAAGTTTTCAAGCGTACAGGATAACAAATGCGAGTTTACTCAAAAATTACATCTTTGGAGCATTCACCCGCTATAAGGCGGGCACCCTTCAGGACGCCCTGATAATACATCTCGGGCTTGCGATACTCCCTGCCCGGCGGTGGAGCGTCCGTCACAAGCTTTTCAGCGTCCATCTTGCCCCAGTGCACTTTAGCACGGGCAAGGGCCCTACGGGCACCTTCGATGCAGACGGAGCGCTTGACGACTTCAATCCATGGACAGGCGTCCACCAGCCGCCTCACCAGCCCGAAGTAGCTCCCAAGCATGGCTTCCTTAGGCCACAGCCGAACTATGAGGCCCTTCATGGCCTGTTCGGCCACCTTATGGAGCTCGACCAGCTACTTCAGCTGGTCGCTCAAGGGCACCGGCTGTCCGGCCTCAGCATACTGAGACCAGAACACCTTCTCCGTCGAGCTCCCCTCCTCGGCCCGGTAGAATGCGGCAGCGTCGGACACACTGCGGGGAAGATCTGCGAATGCTCCTGGAGAGCTTCGGATTCAGGTAAGTAACAAGTAATTCACTTTCACGTGCTTGCTTTGCATGAAGAATGCCTTACCCGCCGCTATCTTCTTCATCGCCTCAATTTCCTGAAGGGCTTTTTGGGCTTCGGCCTTAGCGGCTTTGGCGCTCTCAAGGGCCGAGGCGAGCTCGGACTCTCGAGTCCTTGAGTCACGCTCCAAATTCTCGTGTTTTTCCACGAGAGCCTGGAGCTTTTGCCGCACCTCTGCCACCCGCGCCTCCTGTTTCTCTCGCTCGGTGCGCTCCGCGGCCGCATTGCTTTCGGCCTTGGACACCGCTGTTGGAAATATGCCCTAGAGGCAATAATAAAAGTATTATTATATTTCATTATTCATGATAATTGTCTTTTATTCATGCTATAATTGTATTATCCGGAAATCGTAATACACGTGTGAATACATAGACCTCAATATGTCCCTAGTGAGCCTCTAGTTGACTAGCTCGTTGTGATCAACAGCTAGTCATGATTTCCTGGCTATGGACATTGGATGTCGTTGATAACGGGATCACATCATTAGGAGAATGATGTGATGGACAAGACCCAATCCTAAGCATAGCACAAAGGTCGTTTAGTTCGTTTGCTAGAGCTTTGCCAATGTCAAGTATCTCTTCCTTAGACCATGAGATTGTGTAACTCCCGGATACCGTAGGAGTGCCTTGGGTGTATCAAACGTCACAATGTAACTGGGTGACTATAAAGGTGCATTACAAGTATCTCCGAAAGTAGCTGTTGGGTTGACACGGATCGAGACTGGGATTTGTCACTCCGTATGACAAAGAGGTATCTCTGGGCCCACTCGGTAATGCATCATCATAATGAGCTCAAGGTGACCAAAGTGTTGGCCACGAGATCATGCATTACGGTACGGGTAAAGTGACTTGCCGGTAACGAGACTGGACAAGGTATTGGGATACCGACGATCGAGTCTCGGGCAAGTAACGTACCGATTGACAAAGGGAATTGTATACAGGGTTTGATCGAATCCTCGACATCGTGGTTCATCCGATGACAACATCGAGAAGCATGTGGGAGCCAACATGGGTATCCAGATCCCGCTGTTGGTTATTGACCGGAGAACGTCTCGGTCATGTCTACATGTCTCCCGAACCCGTAGGGTCTACGCACTTAAGGTTCGATGACGCTAGGGTTATAAAGGAAGTTTGTATGTGGTTACCGAATGTTGTTCGGAGTCCCGGATGAGATCCCGGACGTCACGAGGAGTTCTGGAATGGTCCGGAGGTAAAGATTTATATATGGGAAGTCCTATTTTGGACTCCGGAAAATGTTCGGGATTTTTCGGTATTGTACCGGGAAGGTTCTAGAAGGTTCCGGAGTGGGGCCCACCTGCATGGGGGGACCCACATGAACGTGAGTAGTGGGGGAAAGGCCCCACACCCCTGGTCAAGGCGCACCAAGATCCCCCCTTAGAAGGAATAAGATCATATCCCGAAGGGATAAGATCAAGATCCCTAAAAGGGGGGGATAACAATCGGTGGGGAAGGAAATGATGGGATTTCTTTCCTCCCACCTTGGCCAACGCCCCAATGGACTTGGAGGGCAAGAAACCAGCCCCTCCACCCCTATATATAGTGGGGAGGCGCATGGGAGCTTAACACAAGCCAAGGCGCAGCCCCTCCCCTCCCCAACACCTCTCCTCCTCCGTATATGCTTGGCGAAGCCCTGTCGGAGTACTGCTGCACCAACTACACCACGCCGTCGTGCTGCCGTTGGAGCAATCTTCCTCAACCTCTCCTTCCCCCTTGCTGGATTAAGAAGGAGGAGACGTCTCCCGTCCCGTACGTGTGTTGAACGCGGAGGTGCTGTCCGTTCAGCACTTGGACATCGGTGATCTGAATCACGTTCGAGTACGACTCCATCATCACCATCCCCTTGGCTAGCTTCCGCTCGTGATCTACAAGTGGTATGTAGATGCAAACTCTCTCCCTTGACTCGTTGCTTAGATGAACTCATAGATGGATCTTGGTGAAACCGTAGGAAAAATTTTAACTTTCTGTAACGTTCCCCAACAGTGGTATCAGAGCCAGGTTTATGCGTAGTTCTCTTTGCACGAGTAAAACACAATTTTGTTGTGGGCGTGGATTTTGTCATCTTACTTGCCTCTACTAGTCTTTTCTTGCTTCGGCGGTATTGTGGGATGAAGCAGCCCGGACCAACCTTACACGTACGCTTACATGAGACCGGTTCCACCGACTGACATGCACTAGTTGCATAAGGTGGCTGGCGGGTGTCTGTCTCTCCCACTTTACTTGGAGCGGATTCGATGAAAAGGGCCCTTATGAAGGGTAAATAGAAGTTGACAAAATCACGTTGTGGTTATTCGTAGGTAAGAAAACGTTCTTGCTAGAACCCAATTGCAGCCACGTAAAAGATGCAACAACAATTAGAGGACGTCTAACTTGTTTTTGCAGCGATTGATCATGTGATGTGATATGGCCAGAAGTTGTGATGAATGATGAATTGTGATGTATGAGATCATGTTCTTTGTAATAGGATTCACGACTTGCATGTCGATGAGTATGACAACCGGCAGGAGCCATAGGAGTTGTCTTTATTTTTTGTATGACCTGCGTGTCATTGAAGAACGCCATGTAACTCACTTTACTTTATTGCTAAACGCGTTAGCCATAGAAGTAGAAGTAGTCGTTGGCGTGACAACTTCATGAAGACACGATGATGGAGATCATGGTGTCAAGCCGGTGACAAGATGATCATGGAGCCCCAAAGATGAAGATCAATGGAGCTATATGATATTGGCCATATCATGTCACAACTATATAATTGCATGTGATGTTTATTATGTTTATGCATCTTGTTTACTTAGGACGACGGTAGTAAATAAGATGATCCCTTACAAAAATTTCAAGAAGTGTTCTCCCCTAACTGTGCACCGTTGCTACAGTTCGTCGCTTCTAAGCACCACGTGATGATCGGGTGTGATGGATTCTTACGTTCACATACAACGGGTGTAAGACAGTTTTACACAGCGAAAACACTTAGGGTTAACTTGACGAGCCTAGCATGTGCAGACATGGCCTCGGAACACGGAGATCGAAAGGTCGAACACGAGTCGTATGGAAGATACGATCAACATGAGAATGTTCACCGACGATGACTAGTCCGTCTCACGTGATGATCGGACACGGCCTAGTCAACTCGGATCGTGTAACACTTAGATGACTAAAGGGATGTCTAATCTGAGTGGGATTTCATAATTTGATTAGAACTTAATTATCATGAACTTAGTCTAAAACCTTTGCAAATATGTCTTGTAGATCAAATGGCCAACGCTCATGTCAACATGAACTTCAACGCGTTCCTAGAGAAAACCAAGCTGAAAGATGATGGCAGCAACTATACGGACTGGGTCCGGAACCTGAGGATCATCCTCATAGCTGCCAGGAAACAATATGTCCTAGAAGGACCGCTAGGTGACGCTCCCGTCCCAGAGAACCAAGACATTATGAATGCTTGGCAAACTCGCGCTGATGATTACTCCCTCGTTCAGTGCGGCATGCTTTACAGCTTAGAACCGGGGCTCCAAAAGCGTTTTGAGCATCACGGAGCATATGAGATGTTCGAAGAGCTGAAACTAGTTTTCCAAGCTCATGCCCGGGTCGAGAGATATGATGTCTCCGACAAGTTCTACAGTTGTAAGATGGAGGAAAACAGTTCTGTCAGTGAGCACATCCTGAAGATGTCTGGGTTGCACAACCGTATGACCCAGCTGAACATTAACCTCCCAGATGAGGCGGTCATTGACAGAATCCTCTAGTCGCTCCCACCAAGCTACAAGAGCTTTGTGATGAACTACAACATGCAGGGGATGGAAAAGACCATTCCTGAAGTGTTCTCGATGCTGAAGTCAGCAGAGGCTGAAATCAAGAAAGAACATCAAGTGTTGATGGTCAATAAGACCACTAAGTTCAAAAAGGGCAAGGGTAAGAAGAACTTCAAGAAGGACGGCAAGGAGGTTGCCGCGCCTGGTAAGCCAGTTACCGGGAAGAAGTCAAAGAATGGACCTAAGCCTGAGACTGAGTGCTTTTATTGCAAGGGGAAGGGTCACTGGAAGCGGAACTGCCCCAAATACTTAGCAGATAAGAAGGCTGGCAAAACCAAAGGTATATTTGATATACATGTAATTGATGTGTACCTTACCAGTACTCGTAGTAACTCCTGGGTATTTGATACCGGTGCCGTTGCTCATATTTGTAACTCACAGCAGGAGCTGCGGAATAAACGGAGACTAGCGAAGGACGAGGTGACGATGCGCGTCGGGAATGGTTCCAGAGTCGATGTGATCGCCGTCGGCACGCTGCCTCTACATTTACCTACGGGATTAGTTTTGAACCTTAATAATTGTTATTTAGTGCCAAGTTTGAGCATGAACATTGTATCTGGATCTCGTTTAATACGAGATGGCTACTCATTTAAGTCTAAGAATAATGGTTGTTCGATTTATATGAGAGATATGTTTTATGGTCATGCTCCGATGGTCAATGGTTTATTCTTAATGAATCTCGAGCGTAATATTACACATGTTCATAGTGTAGATGCCAAAAGATGTAAAGTTGATAACGATAGTCCCACATACTTGTGGCACTGCCGCCTTGGTCACATTGGTGTCAAGCGCATGAAGAAGCTCCATGCCGATGGACTTTTAGAGTCTCTTGATTATGAATCGTTTGACACGTGCGAACCATGCCTCATGGGCAAGCTGACCAAGACTCCGTTCTCCGGAACAATGGAGCGAGCAACCAACTTATTGGAAATCATACATACCGATGTGTGCGGTCCAATGAGCGTTGAGGCTCGCGGAGGATATCGTTATGTTCTCACTCTCACTGATGACTTAAGTAGATATGGGTATGTCTACTTAATGAAACACAAGTCTGAGACCTTTGAAAAGTTCAAGGAATTTCAGAATGAGGTGGAGAATCAACGTGACCGAAAGATAAAGTGCCTACGATCAGATCGTGGAGGAGAATATTTAAGTCACGAATTTGGCACACACTTAAGGAAATGTGGAATCGTTTCACAACTCACGCCGCCTGGAACACCTCAGCGAAACGGTGTGTCCGAACATCGTAATCGCACTCTATTGGATATGGTGCGGTCTATGATGTCTCTTGCTGATTTACCGCTATCATTTTGGGGATACGCTCTAGAGACAGCTACATTCACTTTAAATAGGGCACCGTCTAAATCCGTTGAGATGACACCGTATGAATTATGGTTTGGGAAGAAACCTAAGCTGTCGTTTCTAAAAGTTTGGGGATGCGATGCTTATGTCAAGAAACTTCAACCTGAAAAGCTCGAACCCAAGTCGGAAAAATGCGTCTTCATAGGATACCCTAAGGAAACTGTCGGGTATACCTTCTACTTAAGATCCGAGGGAAAAAATCTTTGTTGCCAAGAACGGATGCTTTCTGGAAAAAGAGTTTCTCTCGAAAGAAGTAAGTGGGAGGAAAGTAGAACTCGATGAAGTACTACCTCTCGAACGGGAAAGTGGTGCAGCTCAGGAAAATGTTCCTGTGATGCCCACACCAACTGAAGAGGAAACCAATGATGATGATCAAGGTACTTCGGATCAAGTTGCTACTGAACTTCGTAGGTCCACAAGGACACGTTCCGCACCAGAGTGGTACGGCAACCCCGTCCTGGAAATCATGTTGTTAGACAACGGTGAACCTTTGAACTATGAAGAAGCGATGACGGGCCCAGATTCCAACAAATGGCTTGAAGCCATGAAATCCGAGATAGAATCCATGTATGAAAACAAAGTATGGACTTTGACAGACTTGCCCGATGATCGGACAGCGATAGAAAACAAATGGATCTTTAAGAAGAAGACAGACGCGGATGGTAATGTCACCATCTATAAAGCTCGACTAGTCGCTAAGGGTTATCGACAGGTTCAAGGGATTGACTACGACGAGACATTCTCTCTCGTAGCGAAGCTAAAGTCCGTCCGAATCATGTTAGCAATTGCCGCATACTATGATTATGAGATATGGCAGATGCACGTCAAAACAGCATTCCTTAATGGGCATCTTAAGGAAGAACTGTATGTGATGCAGCCGGAAGGTTTTGTCGATCCTAAGAACGCTAACAAAGTATGCAAGCTCCAGCGATCCATTTATGGGCTGGTGCAAGCATCTCGGAGTTGGAATATTCTCTTTGATGAGATGATCAAAGCGTTTGGGTTTATGCAGACTTATGGAGAAGCCTGCGTTTACAAGAAAGTGAGTGGGAGCTCTGTAGCATTTCTCATATTATATGTAGATGACATACTCTTGATGGGAAATAATATAGAATTTCTGGACAGCATTAAGGCCTACTTGAATAAGTGTTTTTCAATGAAGGACCTTGGAGAAGCTGCTTACATATTAGGCATCAAGATCTATAGAGATAGATCGAGACGCCTCATAGGTCTTTCACAAAGCACATACCTTGATAAGATTTTGAAGAGGTTCAAAATGGATCAGTCCAAGAAGGGGTTCTTGCCTATGTTACAAGGTGTGAGATTGAGCTCGGCTCAGTCACCGACCACGGCAAAAGATAAAGAAGAGATGAGTGTCATCCCCTATGCTTCAGCCATAGGATCTATTATGTATGCCATGCTGTGTACCAGACCTGATGTAAACCTTGCCGTGAGTTTGGTAGCTAGATACCAAAGTAATCCCGGCAAGGAACACTGGACAGCAGTCAAGAATATCCTGAAGTACCTGAAAAGGACAAAGGACATGTTTCTCGTTTATGGAGGAGACGAAGAGCTTGTCGTAAAGGGTTACGTCGACGCTAGCTTCGACTCAGATCCGGATGACTCTAAGTCACAAACCGGATACGTGTATATGTTGAATGGTGGAGCAGTAAGCTGGTGCAGCTGCAAGCAGAGCGTCGTGGCGGGATCTACGTGTGAAGCGGAGTACATGGCAGCCTCGGAGGCAGCGCATGAAGCGATTTGGGTGAAGGAGTTCATCACCGACCTAGGAGTCATACCCAATGCGTCGGGGCCAATCAAACTCTTCTGTGACAACACTGGAGCTATTGCCCTTGCCAAGGAGCCCAGGTTTCACAAGAAGACCAGGCACATCAAGCGTCGTTTCAACTCCATCCGTGAAAATGTTCAAGATGGAGACATAGAAATTTGCAAAGTACATACGGATCTGAATGTCGCAGATCCGTTGACTAAACCTCTCTCGCGAGCTAAACATGATCAACACCAGAACTCTATGGGTGTTCGATTCATCACAATGTAACTAGATTGGTGACTCTAGTGCAAGTGGGAGACTGTTGGAAATATGCCCTAGAGGCAATAATAAAAGTATTATTATATTTCATTGTTCATGATAATTGTCTTTTATTCATGCTATAACTGTATTATCCGGAAATCGTAATACACGTGTGAATACATAGACCTCAATATGTCCCTAGTGAGCCTCTAGTTGACTAGCTCGTTGTGATCAACAGATAGTCATGATTTCCTGGCTATGGACATTGGATGTCGTTGATAACGGGATCACATCATTAGGAGAATGATGTGATGGACAAGACCCAATCCTAAGCATAGCACAAAGGTCGTTTAGTTCGTTTGCTAGAGCTTTGCCAATGTCAAGTATCTCTTCCTTAGACCATGAGATTGTGTAACTCCCGGATACCGTAGGAGTGCCTTGGGTGTATCAAACGTCACAACGTAACTGGGTGACTATAAAGGTGCATTACAGGTATCTCCGAAAGTAGCTGTTGGGTTGACACGGATCGAGACTGGGATTTGTCACTCCGTATGACGGAGAGGTATCTCTGGGCCCACTCGGTAATGCATCATCATAATGAGCTCAAGGTGACCAAAGTGTTGGCCACGAGATCATGCATTACGGTACGAGTAAAGTGACTTGCCGGTAACGAGACTGGACAAGGTATTGGGATACCGACGATCGAGTCTCGGGCAAGTAACGTACCGATTGACAAAGGGAATTGTATACAGGGTTTGATCGAATCCTCGACATCGTGGTTCATCCGATGACAACATCGAGAAGCATGTGGGAGCCAACATGGGTATCCAGATCCCGCTGTTGGTTATTGACCGGAGAACGTCTCGGTCATGTCTACATGTCTCCCGAACCCGTAGGGTCTACACACTTAAGGTTCGATGACGCTAGGGTTATAAAGGAAGTTTGTATGTGGTTACCGAATGTTGTTCGGAGTCCCGGATGAGATCCCGGACGTCACGAGGAGTTTTGGAATGGTCCGGAGGTAAAGATTTATATATGGGAAGTCCTATTTTGGACTCCGGAAAATGTTCGGGATTTTTCGGTATTGTACCGGGAAGGTTCTAGAAGGTTCTGGAGTGGGGCCCACCTGCATGGGGGGACCCACATGAACGTGAGTAGTGGGGGAAAGGCCCCACACCCCTGGTCAAGGCGCACCAAGATCCCCCCTTAGAAGGAATAAGATCATATCCCGAAGGGATAAGATCAAGATCCCTAAAAAGGGGGGATAACAATCGGTGGGGAAGGAAATGATGGGATTTCTTTCCTCCCACCTTGGCCAACGCCCCAATGGACTTGGAGGGCAAGAAACCAGCCCCTCCACCCCTATATATAGTGGGGAGGCGCATGGGAGCTTAACACAAGCCAAGGCGCAGCCCCTCCCCTCCCCAACACCTCTCCTCCTCCGTATATGCTTGGCGAAGCCCTGTCGGAGTACTGCTGCACCAACTACACCACGCCGTCGTGCTGCCGTTGGAGCAATCTTCCTCAACCTATCCTTCCCCCTTGCTGGATCAAGAAGGAGGAGACGTCTCCCGTCCCGTACATGTGTTGAACGCGGAGGTGCTGTCCGTTCAGCACTTGGACATCGGTGATCCGAATCACGTTCGAGTACGACTCCATCATCACCATCCCCTTGGCTAGCTTCCGCTCGTGATCTACAAGTGGTATGTAGATGCAAACTCTCTCCCTTGACTCGTTTCTTAGATGAACTCATAGATGGATCTTGGTGAAACCGCAGGAAAAATTTTAATTTTCTGCAACGTTCCCCAACAACCGCTTCCTTCAGGGTCGCCACCTCGTTCGTGGCCCCTGCAATACTCACGTTATTCCTGTCATTTTTTGCAACCACATCTTTTATATACTTCCATAAGGTCTTGCTTACCTTCCTTGTCCTCGAGCTACTTTTTGGCAAGGCCGAGCTCGTTCTCGGACCGCTCGCGGCTCTGCTTCAATGCATTGACCTCCGCAATCAGTGCGGTAGACGTCAGCAGCGCAGCCTACATTTGCCATATTGACATACTTATGTTAGACTCCTGCGTACATCTTTTTAGATCCTCAGTTCGGCTTTTCTTTCCGAACACCAAACTGAGCATCAGGGGCTACTGTCTATGCGGTAATATTTTTACATATCTTAAATACATACCTCAAAGCCTGTTAGAAGGCTGGCACAAGCTTCAGTCAGCCCACTCTTCGCAGACTGAATTTCTGGATCACCACACTCATAACAGTGCGGTGCTCCTCGTCGATGGAGGCGCTGTTAAGCGCCTCCAGCAAGTTATCCGGTGCCTCCGGTTGGACGGAGGTCACCGGTGTCGCAGTCTCTCCCTTCTTACGAAAGGGCCGCCTGCCGGGCTCCGGAACCACTGAAGGTTCCGGTGCGGAGTCCGGCCCAGGGACGAACTTAGAACCCTTTGGGGTTTTATCCCCCTTCGCTTGGAGTCCGGGAGGTTGCCTTGCGACGCCTCCTGGACCACCTCCTCCTGGCTGGGCCCCTTTTGGGACCCCACCTCGGCGTCATCCGCAGCGCGAGGAGAGGAGGCAGCCGGAAGTGAGGTGCTATTCACGTCCGACGAAGCCAGGTAGCCGCTCGTTGAAGCGCTGATCTCGTCCTTGGGCGGGCTGCAGGGTTATATTCGACGTTAGGAGATACTGTGCGACAAATGAAACGCCATGAGTTATTCTGGTATCCGGACACTTACGATTTCGCCAGGGGCTTAACCCTCGGTGGCCACTCCTCTTCGCCGTCTTTGGCGTTGGTAGAGTCGTCCGGAGGAAGGGTCCTTCCCTTCTTGGACCCTCCGGCCTCCCCAGTTGGGGCGGCCTTCCTTTTCTTCTCTCCCCCCACTGGGGGAGAGGCCTCTTTTTCCTCCTCCTCGTCTTCGCGGGAGGAGTCCGCCTCGGAGTCATCGGACGATGAGTCCGACAACACCTGGCGCCGGGAACTCCTTCAAGTTCCCGTGGCCTTCTTCTCGGCCTTCTACTCCGGCACCATGTAAGGCGCCGGAACCAGCAGCCCCATTAATTGGGCGTCCGCTGGGTCTTCTGGCAAGGGAGCCGGACAATTAACCTGCCCGGACGTCTTTTGCCAGGCCTGTCAAAGGTAAGGGAGTTTAGATCCCACATAGAGTCAAACTATGAAAAACAAGTGTCCTGTAAAGGGTAAAATAGCTTACCTCGCCGGCTTGACGCTGCGAGCTAAATCCGCGTTCTTCGGTAGCGGATGTGGGAGCCTCGGCGCCCTTGAACAGCACCTTCCAGGCATCTTCATACGTAGTGTCGAAGAGCCTGCACAAGGTTTGGTGCTGTGCCGGATCAAACTCCCACAAGTTGAAGGCCCGTTGTTGGCACTGGAGGATCCGGTGGATGAGCATGACCTGGACTACATTGACGAGCTTGAGCTTCTTCCTCACCAGGTTTTGGACGCAGGATTGGAGTCCGGTCAGCTCTTCCGAATTACCCCATGTCAGGCCCGTCTCTTTCCAAGAGGTGAGCCGTGTAGGGAAGCCAGATCGGAATTCGGGGGCCGCCAACCATTTAGGGTCACGCGGCTCGGTGATGTAGAACCACCCCGATTGCCACCCCTTTATGGTCTCCACGAAGGAGCCCTCGAGCCATAGGACGTTGGCCATCTTGCCCACCATGGCACCTCCGCACTCCGCTTGGCGGCCGCCCACAACCTTCGGCTTGACATCGAAGGTCTTCAGCCATAAGCTGAAGTGAGGCTGGATGCGGAGGAAGGCCACGCACACGACGATGAACGCCGAGATGTTGAGGATGAAATTCGGGGCCAGATCGTGGAAATCCAGGCCGTAGTAGAACATGAGCCCCCGGACAAATGGGTGAAGTGGAAAACCTAGTCCGCAGTGGAAGTGGGTGAGGAACACCACCCTCTCATGGGGCCTGGGGGTGGGGATAAGTTGCCCCTTGTCGGGGAGCCGATGCGCGATGTCACTGGACAAGTATCCGGCCTTCCGAAGCCTTTTAATGTGCCCCTCTGTGACGGAGGAGGCCATCCACTTGCCTCCCGCTCCGGACATGACTGGGGAAGGTTGAGGTGAGATGTGCGGACTTGGGCGCTGGAGCTCGAGTGCGCGGAAATGGATGAGCAAAGGAGGAAGAAGGCGTAGGTAAAAAGGTGGATCCTTATCCCCTTATATGGACGGACGAAGCTATGCGTCCCCACCAGCCTGGTAAAACTCGCTTATCTCCCAAGCGCCGTAATCAATGGCGCGGTTGGGTTACCCACGCCCGTATTGATGAGAATCCCGGGATAAGGGGACACGATCTCTGCTTTGACAAGACGTGCCAAGGAAACCGCCTCGCTAAACGTGCTGAGGTGGGACAGTAAAAACGATTTGAATAAAAGCTTGGCCGTGGTGTGATGTCACGCCACAAAATACGTCAGCAGATTGAATTTGTGTAAATATTATTCTCTCTACAGTGGTATGTGGAACTTATTTTGCAAGGCCGGACACTATCCTTGTGTTCAAAATCTTCTATGAAGTATTCGGAGGAGGAACCCGCCTTGCAATGCCGGAGACAATATGAGCGCCGGACTCGTCGTCATTGAAGCCTGGTTCAGGGGCTACTGAGGGAGTCCTGGATTAGAGGGTGTCCGGATGGCTGGACTATAGCCTTTGGCCGGACTCCTGGACTATGAAGATACAAGATTGAAGACTTCGTCCCGTGTCCGGATGGGACTTTCCTTGGCATGGAAGGCAAGCTTGGCGATACGGATATGTAGATCTCCTAGCATGGTAACCGACTCTGTGTAACCCTAACCCTCTTCGGTGCCTATATAACCCGGAGGGTTTTAGTCCGTAGGATAGAACAACAATCATACCATAGGCTAGATTCTAGGGTTTAGCCTCTCTGATCTCGTGGTAGATCTACTCTTGTACTACCCATATCATCAATATTAATCAAGCAGGAGTAGGGTTTTACGTCCATCGAGAGGGCCCGAACCTGGGTAAAAACATCGTGTCCCTTGTCTCCTGTTACCATCCGCCTAGACGCACAGTTCGGGACCCCCTACCCGAGATCCGCCGGTTTTGACACCGGCAGTCACCCACAAGGTGGATAATTGTCCTATCAGAAGGAAGCCTCACAACTCTGCTAGATATGTGGGAAGTGTCACTCCTGGTTTAGGTTTCTGCCACATTGACCCCCTGAAGATAATGCTCAATATCATGGCTCACTGAAAAATGTAGGCATTGTTCTTGTTGAGGCTGGTGAAGTGTCCAAGCGGGAGCTTGCCAATGAGTTTGCTGACATATACAAAACAAACTGGCCTTGGCCAATTATAATGCTCAGGATGAATGGACATTTCTGGTCAAGTTCCCTCTTGAGATGGATGTAGTGCAAGTTGCTGGATATCCTTGTTTTGATCTCAAAAAAGACAATGTTGTTGTCAATGTTGAACTCTGGAAAGGCAGGATTGAGGCTGAAGATGATCTCCAGGAAACTTGGATCAAAATTAGGAAAATGAACCAAAAGTGGTGTGATTAGTCTATGCTTGACCAAATCACTTCTACATTGGGTGTGATGCTGAATGTGGATTGGCAACATAATTTCAAGTCCTTCTATGAAACTGTCAGGGTCAAAATCTCCTGCAAAGGTCCCTCCAAAATCCCTGCAGAGAGATTGTTTGGTGTGGATGATAAAATATACAGGCTCCTGATTGAAGTGGAACCACCCGTGACTGTCACTGATACATGCACATCCACCAACCCTTCCTCTGGGACCTATGTGTCTACTGCTGAGCCTTGAAACAACACCTCTGAAGATGCTAAGTCCAACAGGAGCTCTAGGGCCGATTCTGACAGAGGTCCTACAACTGGCTCAGGGGCTCATAATTTCAGAGGGCAATCTTTGGGACACAATCATTTGCTTGGAGATGTTACCCCCACATCAGTCTTAAAAAGACAGCTGCCTGAATCTCCTTACACTCCTCAAGTCAACAACCTTGAAAATATCCTGAACTCTGTACATGAAGATGCTGATGGTTTTAATCTACTCAGAGAAATGGGGCTGCTAGAAGATGATGACCTGACAGATTAGAAGGATCTTTAGATCTATAAGAGGATCAAGACTCACTCTCTCAAGATGCTGATCTGTCAAACAATGTGGATCCACAATATGACTCTGACTTCCCTGCTCTACCCAAAGACTTGCATCCTACTAAATGGGGCCCTGTCTAGGCCACTAGAGCCAGTTCTAGGGTGGTTAGTAAATAGAGAACTATCATTGAAAAAGCCAGACAAC
Organism: Triticum aestivum; assembly: GCF_018294505.1. Classification (NCBI taxonomy): domain Eukaryota; kingdom Viridiplantae; phylum Streptophyta; class Magnoliopsida; order Poales; family Poaceae; genus Triticum; species Triticum aestivum. Next base: position 186,915,023 of record NC_057798.1, on the reverse strand, counting down.
TCAAAGAGGTTCAGAATCTTGAAGTTCAATAACCCCTGGGTATGAAACACAAGTCCTTCTCTTTCTTTAATGATCCTTCTTTTAATGTCATTGCATCTATGATTGGTGTAGATATTACCTATCTTAATGATGATAACAAGTGCTCTTCTGTTACTAATCTTCCACAAATCAGAACTGAAGGTTCTGTTACTGGAAATCTTCCTTTTGATAGCAACCCTAGTTTAGATTGCATAGACCCTCCTGCTAATTCTAGTGAGGGGCTTTGGTCTCTTATTTGCAAACATAGGTGGGGCAAGCACCCCAGGAACAAAATCTTCCCATGAATGCCCTCTTTTGGAATGTTAGGTGGATTGCAGCCCCTGGGAGTCTCTCATAGTTGATACTATCAATAAAACTCATGCTACTGTCCTAGGTTTTCAAGAAACCAAGGAGGACTTCTCTACTTCTTATCTTAAATCCCTTACTGGGTATAGGGATTTTGACTGGCACTCACTTCCATCTAAAGGATGTGCTGGAGGCATCCTGATGGGAATAGATTTAAGCATTTTTTATATTGTTTCTTGGTCCCACTTAGAGTTTTCTATCAGTTGTCTAGTAAAGTTGAAAACTACTGGGCATACTTTTAGGATTATTACTGTTTATGGCTCTCCCTATGAAGAAGGGAAATGAGCTTTTATCTCTGAACTTCATACTTTATTTCTAGATGCCCACATTCCTACTCTGATTGTGGGTGACTTCAATCTGGTCAGGAATGCTGAGGATAAAAGCAATGGTTCTATTAACCATAAGTGGAGTGATAAATTCAATGCCTGGATTGAGATATGGAGCTTACTTGAAATTAAGCTCTCTTCTAGGAAATTTACCTGGGCCAATAATCAAAAAGATTTGATTATGTCCACCATTGATAGAATCTTTTGTGACATAGAATTAGATGGGCTATTTCCTCTTTCTAGTTGTAGAGCTCTGCCCAGATGTGGCAGTGATCATACCCCTCTGCTTTGGGACTCTGGAATTAACCAAGATCCTAAAAACGACAGCTTTAAGTTTGAAAAGTGGTGGCTCATAAGAGAGGATTTTTCTGAATTAGTCAGGAAGATCTGGTTCGAACCCACTGGGAGTAGCTGTCCTCTAGAAAGCTGGAAAATCAAAATTAGAAGATTTAGGAAAACTACTAAAGGCTAGAACTCCAATGAGGAGGCCAATCTTAGGAGGTATAAATGGATTCTTCTCCTTGAATTTGATTCTCTAGATATTAAGGCTGAAACCTCTGACCTCACTGAGGCTGAGCTTGCCAGGTTGAACTCTGTTCATGGTGAACAAAAGAAAATCTGGCTCCAGGAAGAGATTAAAGCTAAACAAAGATCTAGAGATAGGGATATTAAGGAGGGGGATAGAAACACTGCCTATTTTCATGTTGTTGCCAATCAGAGGAGGAGGAAGACCCTCATTCACTCTCTGGATGGTCCTAATGGTCCTGTCACTGGTACTAGTGAAATGCTAAAAGTGGCCAGTGAATTTTATAAAGAGCTTTTCAAGAAAGAAAACCCCTCTAGTTTCTCTATTCAAGAAAACTTCTTCTCTGTTTCTGATAAATTTTCCCATTCTCAGAATGAGCTGCTTGAAGCTCCATTTTCAGAAGCAGAAGTGAAGGAAGCTGTTTCCAGCTCCTATCCAGATGGATCCCCTGCTCCTGATGGAATTCCTTTCCTTTTCTACCAACACTTTTGGGACTTGATCAAGAAGGACATTATGGACCTCTTTCAGGTCTTTCATAGAGGGGAGCTAGATATATTTAGACTAAACTTTGCAATATTGTCTCTTATCCCTAAAGAGCCTAAAGCCACCTCTGTGAAAAAAATCAGACATATCAGTCTGATTAACCGTAGTTTTAAAATTTTCTCTAAAGTACTCACCACTAGGCTCTCTAAAGTATTGCAGAGATTGTTTGCTAGCAATCAATCTGCATTCCTCAAAGGGAGATACATCCTTGAAAGTGTGGTCACTGCTCATGAAGTCCTTCACTCTGTCCACTCTGGGAATAAAAAAGGCCTTGTTCCAAAATTGGACTATGAAAAAGCCTTTGACAAAGTAGACCTTAATTTCCTCATGGAACTCCTGGAGCTCGGGGGTTTTGGAAGAAATGGTCTAGCTGGATCCATCAGCTTACTCATGGGGGGTCTATTGGGGTAAAGTTAAATGGTTGTGAGAGTGATTATTTCCTAGCTCGTAAAGGTCTTTGGCAAGGTAACCCTATTTCACCTCTTCTTTTTAACCTGGTTGTTGATGTACTCACCAAAAATGTTGAGCAAGGCTGTTGATCACAACTTAATTGCTGGCCTTTGCCCTGAGGTTTTCCCTGGTGGGATCATCTGTCTTCAATATGCAAATGACACAATCCTCTTTCTAGATAATGACTTAAATCATGCTAGCAACTTTAAAATTGTTTTGACTTGCATTGATCAAGTTTCATGCATGAGAATTAACTACTCCAAAAGTGAGCTCATTCCCATCAATATGGATGACCAAGAACTGGTTGGCTTTCTAAACATTTTAGTTTGCAGTAGTGGTAGCTTTCCCATTAAATATTTAGGCATCCTTCTCCATTATGATACACTTAGGAGAGAAGACATCCAGCCCCTTTTAGACAAAATCATTAAGAGGATTGCAGGATGGAGAGGAAAACTCCTGTCTTACAGAGGTAGGTTGATCCTCATTCAAGCCTACCTTGCTAGCATTCCTGTGTACCTCCTTTCCTTCTTCAAATTCCCTAAATGGGTTGTTAGTCTCATCAACTCACAGATGTCCCATTGCCTGTGGAATGATTTTGAAGGACATAGAAAGATTCACCTAGCTAACTTGGGGCTGGTCTCCATGAAAAAGGAGTTTGGAGGTTTGGGCATTCCCAATCTCCAAGAAATTAACATTTGTTTGTTAGGATCCAGGATCAAAAGATACTATGAGACAGACCAAAAACCCTGGAAGATGCTTATTGAGCACAAATACTTGGCCAATAAGCCTAACATCTTTGCCTCCTCCTCCAACCAGAAAATCTCTAGATTCTGGAAAGGGTTGAAGTCTATTATCCATGATGTGAAATTTGGTTACAGATGGAGCATTGGGGATGGGGCAAAACCAGGTTCTGGGAAGATACCCGGTTTGGCACTTCCCCTCTAGTTGTCCAATTTTGGCCTATCTATTCGATCTGCAATGAACAAAATAAATGTGTAAATGAGATCTGGGATGGGCAATGCCTCAAACTCTCTTTCAGAAGGAACTTTAGTGACAAACTTATGGAACAATGGTTCCAGCTGGAGGAAATTGCTAGGAGTATTGTCTTTTTTGATGAGATAGATTCTCCGATCTGGCAATTAGAAAACAGGGGGCAATACTCCTCTAGCTCCCTCTAGCATATTATTAATTTTAGGGGGGTTCAGCCTATTTTCATCCCAGCAGTCTGGAAGTTGAGAGTTCCCCCCAAAATTCATGTCTTTCTCTGGCTCCTCTCTAACAACAAGCTGATGACCAGGGATAATCTTAGAAAAAGACACATCATCAAACCCCTTGAATGTGTCTATTGTTTGGAGCAAGAATCCTGATCCCACCTTTTCTTTGATTGCATTGTTGCCAAGCACCTTTGGGTCCCTGTTGATTACTTCAACACTCAGATTGGCTCTTCCTTTGAATATGTTGCTAGATTCTGGATTGCTAACAAGCAGTGCTATGTTTTGAATACTGTTAGCTCAACAGTCCTGTGGTGTGTCTGGAAATATAGAAATGCTATGATTTTGATAACACCACCTGGATTTCTGTTCCTCAGGTCTTGAGATTGATCTTGAGCACAGTGAGGAACTGGATGATCCTCTCCTTGGGATCAGACAAAGTAAAGCTAATGACCTTTGTGGGGTTCCTCGCAATGTACCTTCAGAGACCTTTGGAGATCACAAGTGGCTGAGCAAACCATGCTCTTCTCTGGGGCTGGATCCCTGGTAAAAGCTGAAGATCTCAAAAGACGGTGAAGGGCTCATGTCGCCAAAGAAGAGAGATATCCACAATGTTGTCCCATCTAGCCCGGTGTCTACTCTTATCGCTTGCTGGTCACCGCAGGCGGACGCTGCTCCACGTCCGAAGACCATGAAGGCAACGCTGGATCCTCCCTGTGTCCGTTGAAAAGCTCTTCTCCTTAGCTCTTTAGTGAGACTTGGCCCTGCTGGTGGCCCTTGTAATAATGCTACTTACTAGCTAGCTCGTTTTCTGCTTTTTATTTTGAACTGCTCTTTTTGTGCTTCTGTAACAGACTTGGTTGGTTGTGTGGTTTCATTCTGAGCAATAGAACCGGGGAGGTGCTCCCTGTTCTTCTAAAAAAAGAAAATAAATTACAACAAAGTCCATAGAATTTTCTTCGAGTGCCATCCACATTGCACATCATCGCCAGAACAAGAGGACAATCATCGATGGATGTTGTTGTGGTGTGTTAACCCGGGATTATCCCCATACCTTTCGAGTCTAGATCCGTTGATTGTCGTCGACAAAGTCGGAGCAAAACGCCTGATCTACCGCCTTCAGGACACATCCCTTGATATTGAAAAGCTAGCATCCCCGCATGCGCTTTCATTGCTAGATAGATCGACACTGCCGATTGATTCACTTGTGTAAAATCCTCACGAGCTCTTGAGTTGTGCTAGAGGAAACACCCCTGACAGAGGTAGTCTCGGAGGATAGAATCCATTGGTTGGATCCCCGTTGCCGCCTCGCCGACCCAAAACACTGATCCCACTAGTCGTACTGGCCGCAAGGCGATGATAGACATGTCCTCATTTTAGGAGGCGATGTCCCAGCCTCGTTTATTTATGCGGTTTGTGAGACCATGAAACTTGGTAATAAGAACACATCTATAGTGGGGTGTCTATATTGCCAGACACCACATGAAGTGACCATGTTGTTGTCTTGATGTCACGCTTCCATCACGACTATGGCACGAGTGGCCGCAAAAGCAAATCAAATGACTCATAGGGTGTTGCGCTAGGGGATTCCATGGAGACCGTTCGTGAAGATTTTTGATAAATAACGAATGTGTCAATTGATGCAGAGGCATTTGGTTTACCCTCACTTTTTTGTGCCATTCTTGCTACCAATCGTGTTTGGACTCTTTCGCTATGGTCGGTGCTCGTGCTAGGTGGCACTTTTTCTTCTTCTTTCTTTGAAAAAATGAATGTGAAACTTGTTTCTCCATTATCTCTGGATAGCGGATGGCGATTTTTATTGCGTAAAAAATACACATATGAAAGAGAGGTTCAAATGGTACATACATAAAAGAAACAAAAATAAATATGAACAATCATACTATCTCAAAACTGAAGGCTGCATCAAGGTTAGTTGAAGACAATGTCTTTAATCTTTCACATATCGAGGTCGTTGCTCTATGGTCGCAATAAAGAGACAATATAAAACCAAACTAGCATGACTGGAGCTAACATCTGTCATATCAAAAAATCACATTAGCTACCCACACAAATGGCCATGATCCTAATATCGTTGAATACACCATGCATGACGGGGTAGGGGCCGGCAGGGGATGCCTCTTGCAAGAAGGATTGTTGAATTGATGCCTGGTCATCAAACATGAAAGACAACAAGAACCAAGGCAAACTTGGCATAACCAATGCATAGTCATTACTCAGGCAGTCCAAGACACCACACCACCATTTGCTACACTAGGCACATCAAATCCATTATAGAAACACACAAGTAAGGTCCACATACATGCACTTTTTGTGTAGTATAATAGGGGTGCCACACATCAATATGTTGGTACAAAATTTGTGAAACTTATGGTGTAGTATAATTTGGCTTAAACATCATTGTAAATCCAACAGGTAGTCCAAACATATCATTGAGTTACTACAGACATAAGGTTAAGTATACACTCTCAAAATCTTCTTTTCCTCCTTAATTCCGCATTAGTTGAGAAGAAATTATGCAACTCCTGTAGACTCCTTCTGTTGGTTACAAGAAACCAAAGCATCAAGAACCAATGAGAGATAGGATGGTTGCATCATGTCTTCACTGATGTTGTTTTGCATGATCGAACTTGTTGGGTTGGAACATTTAAGGTCCAGCTTATCCGATTTTGAAGTTGACTAGCAAGATGCTCGTGCATTGCACGGAACATCAAGATACATTTTTTTTACAAAACGCCTGTTGTGATTGATCCATGCAGGAGTAATCCCTTGTGTAAAAACTAATGATATCTCGAGAATTTTATCGAAAAAATGGCATCTCGAGAATTTCATCAAAAAAAATTATATCTCGAGAAAGATGAGAGATAAGTTGAGGAGGAGTGGGGCGTGGTGGTGACTGGTGGTCGGACTGGGCGGAGGCATGGGGATGGACGGCGCCGGCAGCGGCCACCATGCCAGATTGTTCCAGAGATTTCCTTATTTAACTGCTCAGCAATGAGGTTGTGGGAGATAAGGATGAACGAGGCAAGGCCTTATCTGTAAATGTTAAGAGATGTGCGGGTATCTTTTGTAAAATTGTCATAGTTTGCTTTCTGTCCGTCAGATATAGATCGAACGGTCCATATTACAAGATGGCAGGCACACATCATCACCAATTCGGTTTTTTATAAGAGTAGAGACAAACGGTGAAACCCGCATCTCCCAATGAATTGAGCGACAAAATAGAGTTTTTTCTCTTTTTAAGTTTAGATTTGTAATTCACAAATACACTTGTTGCCGCAGCGGATTAAACTGGGTAGAAGAGTTCCCTTCCGCGTCACGCCCGGCCGTAGATGCGCTTCAAGCCTTGTGCGATTGTTTTTTTCTTTTGGGTAAAGCCTTGTGCGATTGTGCCCGCGTGTGGGGCCTATTGCCACTTGCCACTGATATGATGTTGTTGTCCCTTTAAGGATCGATTATTTGATTGTTTTTTTGTTTATTTGGTGAGATGACTAGGGTTGCTTTTAGATGAAGAAAGTGGACTAGTCGAGGTCGTCGTCGTCGGTCTAGACGTAGACTAGTGTTGCTAACAAGTCCAGTTATTTGGTATGCAAAGTATTTTTAATAGGGTGAAGGACAAACCAACGAGGGGGGACACACTTGTACTGCTGAAGTGGAGAGCTTAACGATAAGAACTTTGTTAATCCAACTAGGTGTCTTTCGCATGGGATTCCTCCACTAGGTGACAGCGCGTGACATCATACGCACCGCGTCACCTTCCATCACCGTTGATTCCTTTCCTCCCATAATATCACCTTCCCACGTCTCTGTAATTTTTGCATCAGACACGGTCCATGTCCATCTCGCCGGCCAAGAAGAACCTGCACCCAAAACTGACCGCGATGAACACACGGGAGCTGATCTCCGGAAGTCTTGACAGCGTCAAGCAACAGGCGAAGGCCATGGCATCCACCGTCTCGTCAGCTAGGCCGGCGGACCTCCGCCGAAAGCTGGCGGAGATGAACACGGCCGACCTCGCCGCGGGCCTCGGCCACTTCAAGAACCAGGCGGCGGCAGCGGTTTCCACGCGCGAAGGCGCCGTGAAAGCCGCGGCGATGGTCCTCGGGGGCGCCGTGAGCATCTACTTCCTCTGGCCCGCGGCCGCCGCCCCCGCCACCACCGGCGCCATGATGAACGCGCCGGGCGCCGCCGGCTTCGTCATATCCCGCGTGGCGTTCCTGGCCAAGAGGCAGCTCTACTTCCACGTCCTGCGCACTGCCGGCCCTGTCGCCGCAGTCGCGGTTCTCGTGTAGGGATGGAAGTGACGCACGGAGGCATGGACGCGAGCTAGCTACGGTGTGTTTTCTTCAAGTGTGTGCGCGATGTACTGTCTAGTGGTACTAGCATTTCGGCGTGCGGACATGCATGGAGGATTTGTCAGCTATCCAATGCAACGTGTACAATAAGCTCTGCGCCTCTGCCTAGCTAGTGCTCGTATTTGCCCTTGTTCTCCAGTGTATTGTTCTACATGAAGCAACTGTTTGTCTACGTACTACTTTTGCCGGAAAAATATACTACTCCATCCGTTCCTAAATATTTGTCATTCGAGAGATTTCAACAGATAACTACATACGAAGCAAAATGAGTGAATATACACTCTAAAATATGTTTATATACATCCGTATGTGATAGTCAATTTGAAATCTCTAAAAAGATAAATATTTAAGAACGGAGGGAGTATATATATACGACCAACTGTTTTAAAATATATGCGACCGTCTATAGTTTTTGTAGTCAGATTAGTAAATCAAAATGTCCATGAGAATACAAAGATTTAAAGGGGGTAGCCAGCGAGAGATGGCGCCCCTCTTCAAGACTAGTTGCCATCTGCGCTAAGGGCAACTCTAACTGATTTCATAAAAATAAAGAAGGTTCCGGCGGAGTAAATCTTTGGTAGCGTATTTTTACTTCACTAAGTTTTGGTGGACCTAGTTGATCCCCTAAACGTAACGGAATAAAGTTATATATGGCTCATACATTTCGTCGAACACTTGTTGTGCGCCTCCGTGGCCAGTGGCGATCATGGTGACCACGCGACGCAAGCACTAATCGAGGCTTACGCTGACGGCAGCGAGCAGCGGCAGCAGCAACATCATGAAAGATCGGTTAGAGTTGGCCTTATCGCGTCCAGTGGCAGAGTGGGCGTTCCACTCCACTCTCCTCCGGCCATGGCGCCCGCCGCAACCACACCTCCAACTCAACCACCACCTCCATGTGCGCCTGACCCCCTTCCCCTCGGACCCGATGGCTCTCATGATCGTCTCCTCCACACTACCCTTCCCCTTCCCTTCCACGTGCCACCGCCGGGGCCACAGGAGCGTCCTCCGCCACCACCAGCGACGACTTCGACTACCCCGAGTCGACTCCTCCATCCGCTGGCCCCATCTCCGCTTCCCGCACCTTCCGCGCCCCGATTCCCCTCGGCACGCCCGTCGCGGAGGTGCTCGACGACGCCTGGGTGTCCCCCGACGAGCTCGCCTACGTCGTGTGCGCCGTGTGAGCAGCCTCCTGCCAGCGCGCGCTCGACGCCTTCGAGTGCCTCTTGGAGAGCGGCAATGGATCTCCCTCCCCCCCCCCCCGCGACGTCGGGGAGGGTGCCACCGTGCAGGTGTTTAGTGCCATAATGGGGATGTACACCCGCTCCGGCCGCTTCGACGATGTTCGGCAACTGCTTGACGCAATGCGCGGCCACCGGTGAGGCCCGAGGTCACCGGCAAGGTCGCCCGCGAGGCGCCGTCACACAGACAGAAAGACTTCAGCGATACCAAACACTCTTTGGGCTCTGGGTGTTTTGGGCTTTGTCCTCGCAAGGATCTCTCTCTCAAATGCTTTGGAGGTGGGTTGCTCTCAAACGACAAAAGTCGTGTACTAACTCTGAGCAGCCACCAATTTATGGTGTAGGGGGTGGGCTATTTATAGCCAGGAGGCAACCCGACCTGATTTGTCTGAAATGACCCTGAGTCACTAAGGAACTGACACGTGTTCCAACGGTCAGATTTCAAACACACGCGACAGCTTGACTTGGGCTACAAGTAAAGCTGACTTATCCGACTCTCGATAAGATTTGCTCTCATTGTCTTCGCTCGAAGACATAGGATTTGGTTGAGCATCACTTCAGTCACTCTGACTTTGTTTACTTGGACCCCATTTAACAGTACGGTGGTTCCTATGACTCAACAAAGAAGAAAAGGAAGCTACAAAACAGCTATGTCTTCGCACTCCATAGTCTTCACGTGAATGTATTCTCAAGTCATAATCTTTATTGTGAATATCTTCACATACCACCATTGTCTTCAATGTCTTCACACATTTTTAGGGGTCATCTCCGGTAGGTAAACCAAATCAATGAGGGACCACTACCTGTGTTATCCTGCAATTCTCACAAACACATTAGTCCCTCAACCAGGTTTGTCGTCAATACTCCAAAACCAACTAGGGGTGGCACTAGATGCACTTACAGTCTCCCCCTTTTTGGTGATTGATGACAAACTGGTTGAAATATTCAACGGGGATAAAAGTATGTGAAATTGTAAAGGATTAAGATATTGTCTTCATAAGTAGCAAAAGGCTCCCCCTGAAGATGTGCATATAAGTATTTTGCTTTTGAATGCAAATGCACATGGCAGGTTGTACTTGTGGAGATCCTCTTCAACTAATGAAGACAATTCGTCATGCATGAAAGGATATAATGAAGGTAATGGCATGCACAATGGAAAATGGACGTCTGCGAAAAGATCTCATGCGGGATTTGTCATCGCATATGCGAAATTTATCATCGCATCATAGAATAGCAGAGAAAGTAGCAGACGATCATCAAGTTTAAGTGTTACAACTCAAAAAACCAAAAGTATCAAAAGCAAGAGTTGTAAGCACTTGGCAAAAGTATAGTAAAAATATCAACCACCCTTATGGACCCGCTTGAAGACTATCAACTCATATGCTTCTCCCCCTTTTGTCAGTAAGGACCAAAAAGGTTTGAAGACATAGAGCGTCTACTCGTTCCCATGAGAAGTAGGGGAAGCAGCAGGGTCGTCATTGAGGTTCGGTAGTGCAGAAGAACTTGGTGCAGTGTCGATGTGCGGTGACGTTGTAGTTGGCGAAGTAGCATCATCTTCATCATCGACGACTCTTGCATTTACAGTTGCTGCAGAGGAGGAGTACACAGAATCTTCGAGTGAGGGAGTCCGACGCAAGACAACATTCCTGGGAGGAGTGGAATCAAACTTGAATCTCTTTGTGAAGCCATCTTGTTGAAGATCATCTTCAGAGCTTATCAGTGTCAGACCCTTCCACGTCCGCCGACAGGTTTCATGAGTGACAAATGCATTCTTGGTGGCGAGGTTGCGAATGTGATTAACAATCACCAAGAGGCTTCGCATCTGACGCTTCAGCCAGTCATGATGCTTATCCTGTTTTCGATGCAGGGCAACGAGAAGCTCTCGGTCATTGTGTACACGAGAACGCTTCCGAGGCCGTTGAGCAATTGTGCTTTCAGTGGCTTTAGTATGGGCACGATGAGGTGCACGAGTATTGCCAGCCAAAGGATAAACACGAGTAGCAGCAAGAACTCCTTCAATGGGTTGAGTGAAACTTTGGCGATCGACATTGTGAAGGTAAATGGGCTCCTTGGCAGGTTCTAGGTATATGGCTTCGACAGACATATCTACCTCTGGTAAGAAGATAATGTGGTTGCGCGCAGAGGGCTGATAGTTGACAGCAGAATGAAGCTTGATGAGGCGCATAACCCATAGAGCATAGAACTTAAGACCAAATAAATCAGAGCCAGACGCAGCCAATTACCTGATGAAGAAGTCTTGAGCATTGTAGCTGATGCCATTGAAGATATAGAAAACTAATGTCTTCATTGCTCCTTCAAGCTTTGCTGCAGGAGAATGTCATTTGATAGGCCATAGAGTTCGCCTGATGATATGATAAATAGTGCGCGGCAGATACTCTAGGTCTTCAACAAAGAATTCCCTTGGATATTCAGCGTCGCGTGGCAGTGGCTTCATCATGCTCAGCATTTGGCTCATGTTTGGCTCAGGCTTCTGAAAGATGCTCCTTAAAGCATTGCGGTGAAGTTGACAACCAGGTTCATATAGTTCACCTGGAGTGGGTAGGCCAGTGAGCTCAATAATATCAAGAGCTTTGGCTTCATGGTGTACATTGCCTGTCATCCAATCAAGGATCCATGACTTCGGATCCTTGTTGTAGCCGCGAATGTGGAAGGTGGCATAAAATTGAAGCAGAAGCTCTTCGTTCCAGTGCTCTTTATCAGTCACAAATTGTAGCAGACCAGCATCTCTGAAACAATCAAGGGCTTCTTCCAAGCAGGGCAGACCAGCAATGGCTTCGCAGTCTAGACGCATATGGGGGAAAGATGCGCCCTTGATCGTAAAGAACACAAGAATAGTAACTGCGCTGGTGATAGCTCCAGAACCGATCAGATGAAATTCTTGGCTTCAAGTATGGGTTCTTGTCGCTATCAAAGAAGGTATTGTGTGCAACAAAGCCATTCACATTAAACGATCCTGGTGAAGTTGTTGTACCTAGAAACCTAGGCAGCCTGGGTTTTGGCTTCTGGACCTGAGGCCTGTGCTCCTCATGATAATCAAATTGAGGTCCAGGAGCAGGAGGAGGAACCAGAATGGGCCAGCGAACCATGACAGGTTGGCCGCGATCAAATGTTATCTCAATAGTTTGTGGCCTTGGAGGCGGAAGAGGAGCATCGACATTGACATGAGCTGCTAGAGGTATAATGGCTTCTGGTGCAACATTGACTTCAGGTGCATTCACTTCTGGCGCCACAGTAACTTTAGGTGCCACATTTACTTCAGCCATGACAATGTCATTGGCTTTAGTATTTGTGTTTGTGGTCGCCTCAGTATTATCAACCTCCACTTGAGTAGCTGGAGGGTCGGACACGTTCTCCTCGAGAACAACTGCTTGGTTGGTAGGGGGTGTGGCAACACATTCTTCTTCTTCTTAATAGGTTTCTTGTTGTTCTTCGGCTGATGCAGCCGGTATATCTTCAGCAGCTTTGGCTTCAGATTCTGAGACGTTCGCAGTTGGAGTGGCTTCAGGGAACACTTGGCGTGATACTGAGTTGTGGTGCCCTTCTCCTTTTGGAACACTCGAAAGAGTGACTTGTGGCCTTGGACCTTTGCGAAGCCTGCGAAACGCGGGCGACGCCTATGGAGAGGGAGTTGACTGGGCCACAAAGTCGTCATCATCAAGCACCGGAGTGGTGACTTGAGTTGGGGAAGTACTTGGCGATTCTTCTCGATGGGGGAAGACTTGAGGGTGATCAGCCCATGAATCATCCTGAGCGATTGGCGTCAATGGACGACCAATGCTGATGAGTTCGTTGTTCGTGAGAACAGGCGATGATACCATTTGGTGCTCGATCTGAGCAAGGACTTCATCATCATTTACATTGTCTTGGGGACCAATGTCTTCAATTGCGGTGGTGTCAACAGCTGGAATGTCTTCAGCTTCAGGAGCCTCTGTGGTAGCAGGCTCATGAACAATTAACTGACACTCTCGGTGTTCGGACGCAGGACGAGCGACTGAGATTGGCTCGATGACAAGGGGCTCTGTGGGAGCAACCCTATCTTTCTTCTTTGTTTTTCTCTTCTTGGTCGGTGGAGCATCATCAGTGGTGTGCTTGGACTTGCGCTTTCTGGCTTCGGCTTCAATTTTCCTTGTTTTCTTGAGTTCTGAAGAAACTGTGGGGACCTTAGGCTTCGAGCCTGTCATACTAGCAGGGAAGACAATGCGAGGTGCTTCCTGCTCTGATGCTTCAGCTTGGACCACAACAGGCTTCTTCTTTTTGGCAGCCATCTTGGGGTCTATGCCAGGACGCCCAAGAGCCTTGCGCTTCTCAGCTTCATTGTGATATTGAACACATTTTGTAGCGAGGAGTTTCATTCGTTCTCTTGAACCTTTTGCTTATTCACGTTTCTTGTGAAACGCCTCCTTGAGCTCATGCATCATCTGCTTGAAGTTTTGAATATCAGTCACACTGAGCTTGGCCATGTGCTCATTAAACCGAGCCTTCTCATAGTCAATTTTATTCTCTGAGCTAGAGCCAACTCAGGAGCAATGGCTCCGTGGAAGGAGACGTTGAGGCCAATTGGGAGCTGAAGATCATCAAAACTGAGGTTTGGGTTGTCAAACCACTCATCAATGAAATTATTCAAGATGTCCACATCGAAAAGGGGCAGATCATTGAAGATCTCCACCTCTTGCTTGCTCTTAATCAGCTACTCAAGAGCATCATCACCAAACTCATCATCAGTTGACAGATCAATAGCTTCATGCTCATTCCGCAGAATGGCAGCTGGGGTCAGTGCTTGTCCAGAACTCTTGACAATTTTCTTCTGGGGCTTCTCTTTCTTCTTGGAGACACGAGAAAGATCTTCAGAATGCACACTTGGTGCAGGAGGAGCAGTGGCTAGTGGCTTCGCACGCGAAGTGCTTGGTGCAGCAGCAGGTTTTGAAGCCTTTGGTTTCTTTTGCTTTTGAGGCTTCGGCAGAGCAGGAGCTTCATCAGAATCAGCTTCATCTCCACACTGATCCACTGTGGCCCTCTGAGTGGCTGTAGGAGAGAAAACCATCAAAGTTGTCGAAGGGCCCGATGACATTGGGCATCACGTGTGCCATCAGCCCTAGGAGCAGAAGGACCAGGATTGAAGTTGCATGTGAGGCTCATCTTGTTCTTTATTGCAGAGTCCTTGGCAAACTTGTAGTTGCGCTTGAACAAACTGTCCTCATGACACCGCAACAGAGATGATGGGTCGGCATCTGCAGGTTGTGGTCCTTGGACCATGCAAGGGTAGAAACCTTAAGCAATAGCTTCAGATCTTGTCTTGGGTTGAAGATTGTTGTAGAGAATATCCCCCCAAGGACGCTTGATGGCATTCTTTTCAGCATATTCCTTGGTGACAAACCTGTACTTGAACCATTGCTCGACCCAATATCTTCGAATCCATTGGATTCGTGTTTTGCATTGGCCATAGCTCTTTTCGGGATCAGTTTTGTATGACTCATAAAGATCCTCAGGCAAACCCATTGAAGTACCCCCGTGGCGCTGTCTGCCTCCCTTCCTTGCTAACTTTTCTGTGGCCATGTAGTTCAAACTGAATGGCTTCAAAACTTGCAAATGCTTCCGTCTGCTGATCAGACAAGAACTAGCTTCGGGAGAATTGATGTGATGCTGTAAGAATTCTGCAAATGAATGAAGACTATGAGAACCAAGGGATTCTCCCACGGACATGTACCTGTGACAGCATTAGAGATGCGAGGGAAGGGGAAGAGGTCATATGCATTCTCAGAAGATTTTGAAGATAAATCAGTTTTGAAGACATTGACCTCATAGCGTGAAGACATTCACTTATTGGTTGGGAGTTGGTTCCAGATTTGTACGAATCCAAGAATAGGTACAAGTAAGGAATCTAACTATGTGTGAAGCATAAGAGAACGTACTAGGCATGTTATGAGATGCAGTACATGATAGATCGAAAATTGTAGACACAGAAACCACTTTTGGTGGAGAAGGATGAATCTATCGGTTCAAAAAGGCAGTAAAAAGTGATTTTTAATTACCACACGAAGAACTGCTAGATGGAGCGAAGTAGGAGGCCGAGCAGTTCAATCTCCCGTGCGCTAACTTGGCGACGGAAGACACCTACGGCGGCGGCGGAGGAGACAAGGTCCACGGCCGGCATGAGGACGGCGTCGACGAGGTCGCGACAGCTAAGCGCTTCGTCACCAGCGTCGCCGCGAGCTAGCGTGGCGCTAGGGTTTGTCAAGGTGGAGAGGTGGAAGAAAGATTTTGACTGTGATGTGATGTGTATTTATAGGGAGAGGGACAAGACAGCGCAATTATGTAGGTGCCCCTGGCGGTTCACATCCGAGGGACACGTGGCGAACATGCAACACATTGAAAGTTGTTCCATGTTCCCACGCTCGCCTAGACTGTCGGGTGGTCGTTCCGGCTTCTCCGTGTTTCAGGCAATAAGGATACAACATTTAAAACGGATTCAACTTTTGTCTCTATTTCTTCTGCTGACAAGGACGCAGAGAAGACATTCGACGGTTTCAATAGAATGCATATGATTTGGATAGATAGAATATGAGGTAGAAGCATAGAAGAGCTTAGGGTCCGATCACATTCACTTAGTCCAAAAGATTCAAAAGAGGAGACATAGCTATAAGTGAATGCTGTAGAGGACAGAACACAAATATATGTATTTATCTGAGTAAGACCAAATCAACAAGGCGAAGATAATCATGAACTCAAATCAAGGTTGAAGACAAATTAACTGTGAAGACTTTGCAAATGTAACGCCAAGAGAAACACTTCAAACAAAGGTTTGGTGGTGGCGTTACCCACCGTATAGGAAGTATTAGACCCAGACACGGCGCACAATTATCGTGGCGCTCCGAAGTCAAATTCCGCATTAATGTATTCACACTAGAGTGTAAGTCTTCATTGATTGAAGATATACAATACTTCGCGTGTTGCACATCTAAGTCATCAACATGCATAAGTGTTAGGATGTGTGCCTAATCACAGAACATTTGAGGATTCTAAGATATTTAGCTCACACCGCAACTTGCAAAACCTTTTCTCATCCAAGGGCTTTGTGAAGATATCTGCCAATTGCTCTTCAGTGTTGACGTGAATGATATCAATATCTTCCTTCATGACATGATCTCTGAGAAAGTGATGACGAATTTCAATGTGCTTTGTCTTCGAGTGCTGAACTGGGTTGATGGAAATCTTGATGGCGCTTTCATTGTCGCAGTAGAGTGGCACTTGCTTCAGATGGATACCATAGTCCTTGAGAATTTGCTTCATCCATAGAAGCTGAGCGCAGCAAGATCCAGCACCAATGTATTCAGATTCAGCAGTGGAGAGTGATACACAGTTCTGCTTTTTTGAAGACCAACAGACAAGTGATCGACCCGGAAAGTGGCATGTGCCTGATGTAGACTTGCGATCCACCTTGTCACCAACATAATCAGCATCCGAGAATCCAACCAGATCAAATTCTGAGCCCTTTGGATACCATAATCCTAGTGTTGGGGTGTAAGCCAAATATCAAAGAATTCGCTTCACAGCTAAGTGATGTGATTCCTTATGTGCCGCTTGGAATCGGGCACACATGCAAACACTAAGCATGATATCTCGCCTAGATGCACATAAATAAAGTAAGGAACCAATCATGGAGCGGTATACCTTTTGATCGAACTCTTTACCATTGGTGTCAGGACCCAGATGACTTTTGGTTGGCATTGACGTCGTGCAACCTTTGTAGTCTTGCATTCCAAACTTCTTCAGGCAGTCTTTGAGGTATTTCTCTTGAGATATAAATATGTCGTTGCTCTGCTGACGAATTTGAAGACCTAGGAAGAACTTCAGCTCACCCATCATGGACATCTGATATTGCTCTTGCATCATGTGTCCAAATTCATTAGTGTATCTCTTGTCAGTGCAACCGAAGATAATGTCATCCACATAGATTTGGCACACAAATAGTTCACCATCATATGTCTTCGTGAAGAGTGTGGGATCCATGGAACCAGGTTTGAAGCCTTTGCTCTTCAGGAAGTCTTTGAGTGTGTCATACCAAGCGCGAGGGGCTTGTTTGAGGCCATATAGTGCCTTGTTGAGCTTGTATACCATATCAGGATGTTTTGGATCTTCAAAGCCAGGTGGTTGTGCAACATACACTACTTCTTCAATCTTGCCATTGAGAAAGGCACTCTTCACATCCATTTGATACAGAAGGATGTCATGATGATTTGCATAGGCTAGCAGTATGCGAATGGATTCAAGCCTAGCCACAGGAGCAAATGTTTCATCGAAGTCAATCCCTTCAACTTGAGTGTATCCTTGAGCAACGAGACGAGACTTGTTTCTGACAACTTGACCATGCTCATCTTGCTTGTTGCGATATATCCATTTGGTGCCTATAATGTTGTGATTGAGAGCGTCAGGACGCTTGACTAATTCCCACACATTGTTCAGTTTGAACTGCTGAAGCTCTTCGTGCATAGCTTGAATCCATTCAAGTTCCATGAAGGCTTCAGCAACTTTCTTGGGTTCAGATATTGAGACAAATGCAAAGTGCCCACAGAAATTTGCTAGGTGTGTTGCTCTTGAACGAGTGAGTGGACCAGGTGCATTGATGCTATCAATTATCTTCTCAATTTGTACTTCATTTGCAACACAAGGGTGAACTGGACGAAGATTTTGCTCTTGCTGATCATTGTCTTCATTTGGAGGATTGGCTTCAGTTTGAGCATTGTCTTCAGATTGATTAGGTGCAGAAATGATAAGTTCCTCTTCTGCCTATGCCTCAGAAGGTATGATCTCTCCAGTTCCCATGAGCTTGATGGATTCACTAGGTGGAACTTCATCTAGCACATTTGGCAGGTGCTCTCTTTGAGAGCCGTTAGTCTCATCGAACCGCACATCTACAGTTTCAACCACTTTATAGTGAAAGAGGTTGAAGACTCTGTAGGAGTGTGAATCCTTTCCGCAACCAAGCATAAAACCTTCATGTGCTTTCGGTGCAAATTTTGAAGTGTGATGTGGATCCTTGATCCAGCACCTAGCACCAAATACTCTGAAGTAACTGACATTTGGCTTCTTACCAGTTAGGAGTTCATAGGTTGTCTTCTTCAGAAGCTTGTGAAGATAAACACGGTTGATGACCTGACATGCAGTATCAATGGCTTCGGGCCAGAACTTTCTTGGAGTCTTGTATTCATCAAGCATCGTCCGAGCCATCTCAATTAGTGTTCTATTCTTGCGCTCCATGATGCCATTCCGCTGAGGTGTGTACGGAGCTGAGAACTCATGAGTGATGTCCAATGTGTCCAGATAAAGGTCGAGGCCGGTGTTCTAGAATTCTGTGCCGTTGTCACTTCTGATATGCTTGATCTTGACGCCATAGTTCGTCATGGCATTGTTGGCGAAGCGTCTGAAGACATCCTGCACTTCAGTCTTGTAGAGGATTATACGCACCCATGTATATCTTGAATAATCATCAATAATGACGAAGCCATAGAGACAAGCAGTGGTAGTGAGAGTAGAGTAGTTAGTGGGGCCAAATAAGTCCATGTGTAGCAGCTCGAAGGGTTGAGATGACTGTTGGAAATATGCCCTAGAGGCAATAATAAAATGGTTATTATTATATTTCCTTGTTCATGATAATTGTCTATCATTCATGCTATAATTGTATTGACCGGAAACCGTAGTACATGTGTGAATACATAGACCACAACATGTCCCTAGTGAGCCTCTAGTTGACTAGCTCGTTGATCAACAGATGGTCATGGTTTCCTGACTATGGACATTGGATGTCATTGATAACGGGATCACATCATTAGGAGAATGATGTGATGGACAAGACCCAATCCTAAGCATAGCACAAGATCGTGTAGTTCGTTTGCTAAAGCTTTTCTAATGTCAAGTATCATTTCCTTAGACCATGAGATCGTGCAACTCCCGGATACCGTAGGAATGCTTTGGGTGTACCAAACGTCACAACGTAACTGGGTGGCTATAAAGGTGCACTACAGGTATCTCCGAAAGTGTATGTTGAGTTGGTATGAATCGAGACTGGGATTTGTCACTCCGTATGAAGGAGAGGTATCTCTGGGGCCACTCGGTAATGCATCATCATAATGAGCTCAATGTGACTAAGTAGTTGGTCACGGGATCATGCATTACAGAACGAGTACAGTGACTTGCCGGTAACAAGATTGAACAAGGTATTGGGATACTGACGATCGAATCTCGGGCAAGTAACATACCGATTGACAAAGGGAATTGTATACGGGATTACTTGAATCCTCGACATCATGGTTCATCCGATGAGATCATCGTGGAACATGTGGGAGCCAACATGGGTATCCAGATCCCGCTATTGGTTATTGGCCAGAGAGTTGTCTCAGTCATGTCTGCATGATTCCCGAACCCGTAGGGTCTACACTCTTAATGTTCGATGAGGCTACGGTTATAAGGAAGATTTGTATGTGATTACCGAATGTTGTTCGGAGTCCCGGATGAGATCCCGGACGTCATGAGGAGTTCTGGAATGGTCTGGAGCTGAAGATTTATATATGGGAAGTCATCATACGGTCACCGGAAATATTCGGGGGTATACCGGTATTGTACCGGGACCACCGGAGGGGTTCTGGGGGTCCACTGGGAGGGTCCACCTGCCCCGGAGGGCCTTATGGGCTGTAGGTGGAAGGGAACCAGCCCCTAAGTGGGATGGGCACCATCCCCCCTAGGGCCCATGCGCCTAGGGTTTGGGGGGCGCCTAAAGGGGTGCCCTCTTGCTTGGGGGGCAAGCCCCCTCCCCCTTGGCCGCCGCCCCCCTCTAGATCTCATCTAGAGGGGTCGGCCCTCTTCCCCCTTCTCCCTATAAACAGAGGGGTGGAGGGAGGGTTGCAGCACCACATCCAAGGCGCAGCCCCTCCCCTCCCCAACACCTCTCCTCCTCCGCGTGAGGTTGGCGAAGCCCTGCCAGAGAACTGCCACTTCATCACCACCACGCCATCGTGCTGCTGCTGGAGCTATCTTCCTCAACCTCTCCCTCCTCCTTGCTGGATCAAGGTGTGGGAGACGTCACCGGGCTGCACGTGTGTTGAACACGGAGGTGTCATTGTTCGGCGCTTAGATCGGAATCCACCGCGATCTATATTGCTAGGAGTACGACTCCTTCATCCGGGTTCTTGTAACGCTTCCGACTTGCGATCTTCAAGGGTATGAAGATGCACTCCCCTCTCTCTCATTGCTAGTTACTCCATAGATTGATTTTGGTGATGCGTAGAATTTTTTTAATTTCTACAACGATCCCCAACAGTGGCATCATGAGCTAGGTCTATGCATAGTTTCTATGCACGAGTAGAACACAAGTTGTTGTGGGCGTCAATTTTGTCAATTTACTTGCCACTACTAGTCTTATCTTGATTTGGCGGCATCGTGGGATGAAGCGGCCCGGACCGACCTTACACGTACGCTTACGTGAGACAGGTTCCACCGACTGACATGCACTAGTTGCATAAGGTGGCTAGCGGGTGTATGTCTCTCCCACTTTAGTTGGATCAGATTCGATGAAAAGGGTCCTTATGAAGGGTAAATAGCAATTGGCATATCACGTTGTGGTTTTGGCGTAGGTAAGAAACGTTCTTGCTAGAAACCTATAGCAGCCACGTAAAAACTTGCAACAACAATTAGAGGACGTGTAACTTGTTTTTGCAGCATATGCCGTGTGATGTGATATGGCCAAAAGGATGTGATGAATGACATATATGTGATGTATGAGATTGATCATGTTCTTGTAATAGGAATCACGACTTGCATGTCGATGAGTATGACAACCGGCAGGAGCCATAGGAGTTGTCTTAATTTATTGTATCACCTGCGTGTCATTAAATAATGCCATGTAATTACTTTACTTTATTGCTAAACCATTAGCCATAGTAGTAGAAGTAATAGTTGGCGAGACAACTTCATGAAGACACGATGATGGAGATCATGGTGTCATGCCGGTGACGATGATGATCATGGCGCCTCGAAGATGGAGATCATAAGGAGCAAAATGATATTGGCCATATCATGTGACTATTTGATTGCATGAGATGTTTATCATGTTTTACATCTTATTTGCTTAGAACGACGGTAGCGTAAATAAGATGATCCCTCATAAAATTTCAAGAAAGTGTTCCCCCTAACTGTGCACGGTTGCGAAGATTCGTTGTTTTGAAGTACCACGTGATGATTGGGTGTGATAGATTCTAACGTTCGAATAGAACGGGTGTAAGCCAGATTTACACATGCAAAACACTTAGGTTGACTTGACGAGCCTAGCATGTACAAACATGGCCTCGGAACACAAGAGACCGAAAGGTCGAACATGAGTCGTATAGTAGATACGATCAACATGAAGATGTTCACCGATGATGACTAGTCCGTCTCACGTGATGATCGGACATGGCCTAGTTGACTCGGATCATGTATCACTTAGATGACTAGAGGGATGTCTATCTGAGTGGGAGTTCATTAAATAATTTGATTAGATGAACTTAATTATCATGAACTTAGTCTAAAATCTTTGCAATATGTCTTGTAGATCAAATGGCCCACGCTAATGTTGCCCTCAACTTCAACGCGTTCCTAGAGAAAACCAAGCTGAAAGACGATGGTAGCAACTATACGGACTGGGTCCGGAACTTGACGATCATCCTCATAGCTGCCAAGAAAGCATATGCCCTAGATGCACCGCTAGGTGAAGCACCCGTTTTCCCAGCAACTCAAGACGTTATGAATGCCTAGTAGCCGCGTAGTGATGATTACTCCCTGGTTCAGTGCGACATGCTTTACAGCTTAGAACCGGGGCTCCAAAAGCATTTTGAGCAGCACAGAGCATATGAGATGTTCCAAGAGCTGAAAATGGTTTTCCAAGCTCATGCCCGGGTCAAAAGATATGAAGTCTCCGACAAGTTCTACAGTTCTAGGACGGAGGAGAATGGTTCCGTCAGCGAGCACATACTCAAGATGTCTGGGTTGCACAACCGCTTATCTCAGCTGGGAGTTAATCTCCCGGATGACGCGATCCTTGACAGAATACTCCAGTCGCTTCTAGCTAGCTACAAGAGCTTTGTGATGAATTTCAATATGCAGGGGATGGTGAAAACCATTCCTGAGGTATATTCAATGCTGAAATCAGCGGAGGTGGAGATCAAAAAGGAACATCAAGTGTTGATGGTCAATAAAACCACTAGTTTCAAGAAAGGCAAGGGTAAGAAGAACTTCAAGAAGGACGGCAAGGGAGTTGCTGCGCCCGGTAAGCTAGTTGCCGGGAAGAAGCCAAAGCATGGACCCAAACCTGAGACTGAATGCTTTTATTGCAAGGGAAACGGACACTGGAGGCGGAACTGCCCCAAGTACTTAGCGGACAAGAAGGCCGGCAACACCAAAGGTATATGTGATATACATGTTATTGATGTGTACCTTACCAGTACTCGTAGTAGCTCCTGGGTATTTGATACTGGTGTGGTTGCTCATATTTGTAACCCAAAACAGGAGCTGCGGAATAAGCGGAGACTGGCGAAGGACGAGGTGACGATGCGCGTCGGGAATGGATCCAAGGTCGATGTGATCACCGTCGGCACGCTACCTCTACATTTACCTATGGGATTAGTTTTAAACCTCAATAATTGTTATTTAGTGCCAGCTTTGAGCATGAACATTGTATCTGGATCTCGTTTAATACGAGATGGCTACTCATTTAAGTCCGAGAATAATGGTTGTTCTATTTATATGAGAGATATGTTTTATGGTCATGCCCCGCTGGTCAATGGTTTATTCTTAATGAATCTCGAACGTGATGTTACACATATTCATAGTGTGAATACCAAAAGATGTAAGGTTGATAATGATAGTCCCACATACTTGTGGCACTGCCGCCTTGGTCACATTGGTGTCAAGCGCATGAAGAAGCTCCATGCAGATGGACTTTTGTATCCTCTTGATTATGAATCATTTGACACATGCGAACCATGCCTCATGGGCAAAATGACCCAGACTCCGTCCTCCGGAACAATGGAGCGAGCAACCAACTTATTGGAAATCATACATACTGATGTGTACGGTCCAATGAGTGTTGAGGCTCGCGGAGGCTATCGTTATGTTCTCACCCTGACTGATGACTTAAGTAGATATGGGTATGTCTACTTGATGAAACACAAGTCTGAGACCTTTGAAAAGTTCAAGGAATTTCAGAATGAGGTAGAGAATCAACGTGACCCAAAAAAAAAGTTCTTACGATCAGATCGTGGGGGAGAATATTTGAGTCATGAATTTGGTATGCACTTAAGGAAATGTGGAATTGTTTCACAACTCACGCCTCCTGGAACACCTCAGCGTAACGGTGTGTCCAAACGTCGTAATTGCACTCTATTGGATATGGTGCAATCTATGATGTCTCTTACCGATTTACCACTATCATTTTGGGGATACGCTCTAGAGACAGCTACATTCACTTTAAACAGGACGTCGTCTAAATCCGTTGAGATACACCGTATGAATTATGGTTTGGGAAGAAACCTAAGTTGTCGTTTCTAAAAGTTTGGGGATGCGATGCTTATGTCAAGAAACTTCAACCTGAAAAGCTCGAACCCAAGTCGGAAAAATGCGTCTTCATAGGATACCCTAAGGAAACCATTGGGTATACCTTCTACCTCAGATCCGAAGGCAAGATCTTTGTTGCCAAGAATGGGTCCTTTCTGGAGAAAGAGTTTCTCTCGAAAGAAGTAAGTGGGAGGAAAGTAGAACTTGATGAAGTACTGCCTCTTGAAGCAGAAATTAGCGTAGCTCAGGAAGATGTTTCTGTGGTGCCTGCACCGACTAGAGAGGAAGTTAATGATGATGATCAAGGTACTTCGGATCAAGTTCCTACTGAACTTCGTAGGTCCACAAGTACACGTTCCACACCAGAATGGTATGGCAACCCTGTCCTGGAAATCATGTTGTTAGACAACGGTGAACCTTCGAACTATGAAGAAGCGATGGCGGGCCCAGATTCCAACAAATGGCTTGAAGCCATAGCTACCTCTTGAGCACTGCGTTAGATTTCCCCGAAGAGGAGAGGATGATGCAGTAAAGTAGCGTAAGTATTTCCCTCATTTTTTGAGAACCAAGGTATCAATCCAGTAGGAGACCACGCACAAGTCCCTCGTACCTACACAAAACGATAGCAACTCGCAACCAACGCTTAGGGGTTGTCAATCCCTTCACGGTCACTTACGAGAGTGAGATCTGATAGAGATAATATTTTTGGTATTTTTGATAGATAGATGCAAAGTAAAAAGTAAAAGGCAAAGTAAAAACAAAGCAAGTAAATAAAGTGATAGAGATTGATATGATGAGAATAGACCCGGGGGCCATAGGTTTCACTAGTGGCTTCTCTCAAGAGCATAAGTATTCTACGGTGGGTGAACAAATTACTGTTGAGCAATTGACAGAATTGAGCATAGTTATGAGTATATCTAGGCAATGATCATGTATATAGGCATCACGTCCAAAACAAGTAGATCGAAACGATTCTGCATCTACTACTATTACTCCACTCATCGACCGCTATCCAGCATGCATCTAGAGTATTAAGTTAAAAACAGAGTAACGCCTGTAAGCAAGATGACATGATGTAGAGGGATAAATTCATGCAATATGATAAAAAACCCATCTTGTTATCCTCGATGGCAACAATACAATACGTGCCTTGCAACCCTTTCTGTCACTGGGTAAGGACACCGCAAGATTGAACCCAAAGCTAAGCACTTCTCCCATTGCAAGAACTACCAATCTAGTTGGCCAAACCAAAAAGGATAATTCGAAGAGACTTGCAAAGATAACTCAATCATACATAAAAGAATTCAGAGAAGAATCAAATATTTTCCATAGATAATACTGGATCATAAACCCACAATTCATCGGTCTCAACAAACACACCGCAAAAAGAAGATTACATCGAATAGATCTCCACGAGAGAGGGGGAGAACATTGTATTGAGATCCAAAAAGAGAGAAGAAGCCATCTAGCTACTAGCTATGGACCCGAAGGTCTGAAGTAAACTACTCACACTTCATCGGAGGGGCTATGGTGATGATGTAGAAGCCCTCCGTGGTGGATGCCCCCTCCGGCGGAGCTCCGGAACAGGCCCCAAGATGGGATCTCGTGGATACAGAAGGTTGCGGCGGTGGAATTAGGTTTTTGGCTCCTGTTCTGATCGTTCGGGGATACGTAGGTATATATAGGAGGAAGGAGTACGTCGGTGGAGCTCCGAGGGGCCCACGAGGTAGGGGGCGCGCCCTCCACCCTCGTGACCTCCTCGGACACTTCTTGGAGTAGGGTCCAAGTCTCCTGATCACGTTCGGTTGGAAAATCACGATCCCGAAGGTTTCATTCCGTTTGGACTCCGTTTGATATTCTGTTTCTTCGAAATACTAAAAAAGGCAAAAAACAGCAATTCTGGGTTGGGCCTCCGGTTAATAGGTTAGTCCCAAAAGTAATATAAAAGTGGAAAATAATGCCCAATATAGTCCAAAACAGTAGATAAAGTAGCATGGAGCAATCAAAAATTATAGATACGTTGGAGACGTATCAGGCATCCCCAAGCTTAATTCCCGCTCGTCCTCGAGTAGGTAAATGATAAAAAAGAATTTTTGATGCGGAGTGATACTTTGGCATAATTTCAATGTAAATCTTCTTAATTATGACATGAATATTCAGATCCGAAAGATTCAATACAAAAGTTCATATTGACACAAAAATAATAATACTTCAAGCATACTAATCAAAGCAATCATGTCTTCTCAAAATAACATGGCCAAAGAAAGTTATCCCTACAAAATCATATAGTCTGGCTATGCTCCATCTTCCCCACACAAAATATTTAAATCATGCACAACCCCGATGACAAGCCAAGCAATTGTTTCATACTTATGACATTCTCAAAACTTTTTCAATCTTCACGCAATACATGAGCGTGAGCCATGGATATAGCACTATAGGTGGAATAGAAGGGTGGTTGTGGAGAAGACAAAAAGAGGGAAGATAGTCTCACATCAACTAGGCGTATCAACGGGCTATGGAGATGCCCATCAATAGATATCAATGTGAGTGAGTAGGGATTGCCATGCAACGGATGCACTAGAGCTATAAGTATATGAAAGCTCTACAAAAGAAACTAAGTGGGTGTGCATCCAACTCGCTTGCTCACGAAGACCTAGGGCATTTTGAGGAAGCCCATCATTGGAATATACAAGCCAAGTTCTATAATGAAAAATTCCCACTAGTATATGAAAGTGACAAAATGAGAGACTCTCTATCATGAAGATCTTGGTGCTACTTTGAAGCACAAGTGTGGTAAAAGGATAGTAGCATTGTCCCTTCTCTCTTTTTCTCTCATTTTTTTATTTGGGCCTTTCTCTTTTTTTATGGCCTCTTTTTTTTTTCCGGAGTCTCATCCCGACTTATGGGGGAATCATAGTCTCCATCATCCTTTCCTCACTTGGGACAATGCTCTAATAATGATGATCATCACACTTTTATTTTTCTTACAACTCAACAATTACAACTCGATACTTAGAACAAAGTATGACTCTATATGAATGCCTCCGGCGGTGTACCGGGATATGCAATGAATCATGAGTGACATGTATGAAAGAATTATGAACGGTGGCTTTGCCACAAATACAATGTCAACTACATGATCATGCTAGCAATATGACAATGATGGAGCGTGTCATAATAAACGGAACGGTGGAAAGTTGCATGGCAATATATCTCGGAATGGCTATGGAAATGCCATGATAGGTAGGTATGGTGGCTGTTTTGAGGAAGGTATATGGTGGGTGTATGATACCGGCGAAAAGTGCGCGGTATTAGAGAGGCTAGCAAAGGTGGAAGGATGGGAAAAGTGCGTATAATCCATGGACTCAACATTAGTCATAAAGAACTCATATACTTGTTGCAAAAATCTAGAAGTTATCAAAGCAAAGTATTACGCGCATGCTCCTAGGGGGATAGATTGGTAGGAAAAGACCATCGCTCGTCCCCGACCGCCACTCATAAGGAAGACAATCAATAAATAAATCATGCTCTGAGTTCATCACATAACGGTTCACCATACGTGCATGCTACGGGAATCACAAACTTCAACACAAGTATTCTTTGAATTCACAACTACTCAACTAGCATGACTCTAATATCACCATCTCATATCTCAAAACAATTATCAAGCATCAAACTTATCTTAGTATTCAACGCACTCAAAAGAAATTTTCACATATCTTGAATACCAAGTATATTAACATTAAGCAAATTACCATGCTATTAACGACTCAAAATAATCTAAGTGAAGCATGAGAGATCAATAGTTTCTTTAAAACAAATCCACCACCGTGCTCTAAAAGATATAAGTGAAGCACCAGAGCAAAAGTTATCACGCTCAAAAGATATAAGTGAAGCGCTATGAGCAAAACTATCAAGCTCAAATGATATAAGTGAAACACATAGAGTATTCTAACAAATTCCAATTCATGTATGGCTCTCTCAAAAGGTGTGTACAGCAAGGATGATTGTGGTAGACTAACAAGCAAAGACACAAATAATACAAGACGCTCCAAGCAAAACACATATCATGTTGGTGAATAAAAATATAGCTCCAAGTAAATTACCGATGGAAATGGACGAAAGAGGGGATGCCTTCCGGGGCATCCCCAAGCTTTGACTTTTTGGTGTCCTTGGATTATCTTGGGGGTGCCATGGGCATCCCCAAGCTTAGGATCTTGCCACTCCTTGTTTCATAATCCATCAAAAGAATTCACCCAAAACTTGAAAACTTCACAACACAAAACTCAACAGAAATCTCGTGAGCTCCGTTAGAGAAAGAAAACAAAAGACTACTTCAAGGTACTGTAATGAACTCATTCTTTTTTTTATATTGGTGTTAAACCTACTTTATTCCAACTTCTATATGGATTATAAACTAATTTACTAGCCATAGATTCATCAAAATAAGAAAACAACACACGAAAAACAGAATCTGTCAAAAACAGAACAGTCTGTAGCAATCTGTAACTAACGCAAACTTCTGGAACTCTAAAACTTCTACCAAAATAGGAAGTCCTGTAAAATTTGTTTATTGATCAGCATCAAAAAGAATCAACGCAAAATAACGTTTCTGTGATTTATCATAACTAAATTCGTGCGCGCAAAGTTTCTGTTTTTCAGCAGAATCAAATCAACTATCATCGTAGGTTATCCTATAGGTTCTACTTGGCACAAACACTAATTAAAACATAAAACCACATCTAAACAGAAGGTAGATGGATTATTTATTCCTAAACATAAGCAAAAACAAAAAAAAAACAAAAAAAATAATTGGGTTGCCTCCCAACAAGCGCTATCGTTTAACGCCCCTAGCTAGGCATAAAAGCAAGGATAGATCTAGGTCGTGCCGTAATAATAAGATAGATCTTAAAAGCTCATCTCGTATTCTCTACGTTCGGCAGCAAGTTTTCTTTGAGGCAAGCAAAAATAATCAAAAAGGCTAAATTTAGCGGGACAAAAATCCCCAAGATCAATCACGGGATGAACGGGTTCCTCCCTTGGCCCTTCATAGTGCACAACTATTTCATCATTGAAAGCATTCTTTTGGCAAAATCTTGTGAGCTTATACTCGAGAGAGTATCCTAGCTCATTATTTCTAAGGGAAAAATCATTATTAAGCTCGTTAATGCAATCAACTAAAACTTTGATAGGGATCTTTTTTCTAAGGTTTTCATTGAAAGCGACATAGTCCGAAGATTGAAAACATCTAATTTCCTCTTGATCATAGAGGATTGCTTCTATGGGTGGACGACCGGCGTCTACCCTATAGTGCGCAAAGATTTCTTTGGCTTCTCTTATGATAAATCTAAATTTATGAGCCAAAAAGATAGTAACAACACGCTTAATAGAAGAGTGCTCAATATTAGAGAATTCCAAGAAAATTCTCTGTATGCAAGGGTGCATATGCATAAATTGTCTTTCAAGTTCAACCACAAGCATAGCCATAGCATCCGCAAGGCTACTAGTTCTATGAAGAATAGAGCAGCCCATGGAAGGTAAAGCACCGGCACAAGTAAAGAAATCTTGAATTACGCCTTTGCCAATGATGTTACCACTACCGATTCGAAACTTTTTGGTATGCAAGATAGGAGGTTCATCGGCCGGAGCCTCGGGACTTTCTGTGTTATCATTGTTGTCCATATCAACGATAATCTCCCCAATTTTAGACATGGCGTCAAAAAAGAAGTAAGGCGGAAGAAAGCAAACAAAAGGGAAAGGAGGAGATTGGGAAAGAGAGGGCAAATAAAACAGCAAGGGTGAAGTGGGGGAGAGGAAAGCGAGAGGCAAATGGCAAATAATGTAATGCGAGAGATAGGGATTGCGATGGGTACTTGGTATAGTTGACTTGCTTGCGTGAGCCTCCCCGGCAACGGCGCCAGGAATTCTTCTTGCTACCTCTTGAGCACTGCGTTGGATTTCCCCGAAGAGGAGAGGATGATGCAGTAAAGTAGCGTAAGTATTTCCCTCAGTTTTTGAGAACCAAGGTATCAATCTAGTAGGAGACCACGCATAAGTCCCTCGTACCTACACAAAACGATAGCAACTCGCAACCAACGCTTAGGGGTTGTCAATCCCTTCACGGTCACTTACGAGAGTGAGATCTGATAGAGATAATATTTTTGGTATTTTTGATAGATAGATGCAAAGTAAAAAGTAAAGGCAAAGTAAAAACAAAGCAAGTAAATAAAGTGATAGAGATTGATATGATGAGAATAGACCCGGGGGCCATAGGTTTCACTAGAGGCTTCTCTCAAGAGCATAAGTATTCTACGGTGGGTGAACAAATTACTGTTGAGCAATTGACAGAATTGAGCATAGTTATGAGTATATCTAGGCAATGATCATGTATATAGGCATCACGTCCAAAACAAGTAGATCGAAACGATTCTGCATCTACTACTATTACTCCACTCATCGACCGCTATCCAGCATGCATCTAGAGTATTAAGTTAAAAACAGAGTAACGCCGTAAGCAAGATGACATGATGTAGAGGGATAAATTCATGCAATATGATAAAAACCCCATCTTGTTATCCTCGATGGCAACAATACAATACGTGCCTTGCAACCCTTCTGTCACTGAGTAAGGACACCGCAAGATTGAACCCAAAGCTAAGCACTTCTCCCATTGCAAGAACTACCAATCTAGTTGGCCAAACCAAAAAGGATAATTCGAAGAGACTTGCAAAGATAACTCAATCATACATAAAAGAATTCAGAGAAGAATCAAATATTTTCCATTGATAATACTGGATCATAAACCCACAATTCATCGGTCTTAACAAACACACCGCAAAAAGAAGATTACATCAAATAGATCTCCACGAGAGAGGGGGAGAACATTGTATTGAGATCCAAAAAGAGAGAAGAAGCCATCTAGCTACTAGCTATGGACCCGAAGGTCTGAAGTAAACTACTCACACTTCATTGGAGGGGCTATGGTGTTGATGTAGAAGCCCTCCATGGTGGATGCCCCCTCCGGCGGAGCTCCGAAACAGGCCCCAAGATGGGATCTCGTGGATACAGAAGGTTGCGGCGGTGGAATTAGGTTTTTGGCTCATGTTTTGATCGTTTGGGGATACGTAGGTATATATAGGAGGAAGGAGTACGTCGGTGGAGCTCCGAGGGGCCCACGAGGTACGGGGCGCGCCCAGTGGGGCGCACCCTCCACCCTCGTGACCTCCTCGGACACTTCTTGGAGTAGGGTCCAAGTCTCCTGATCACGTTCGGTTGGAAAATCACGATCCCGAAGGTTTCATTCCGTTTGGACTCCGTTTGATATTCTGTTTCTTCGAAATACTGAAAAAGGAAAAAAACAGCAATTCTGGGCTAGGCCTCCGGTTAATAGGTTAGTCCCAAAAGTAATATAAAAGTGGAAAATAAAGCCCAATATAGTCCAAAACAGTAGATAAAGTAGCATGGAGCAATCAAAAATTATAGATACGTTGGAGACGTATCAGCCATGCAATCCAAGATAGGATCCATGTTTGAAAACAAAGTATGGACTTTGACAGACTTGCCCGATGATCGGCGAGCGTTAGAAAATAAATGGATCTTTAAGAAGAAGACGAACGCGGATGGTAATGTTACCATCTATAAGGCTCGACTTGTCGCTAAGGGTTATCGACAAGTTCAAGGGGTTGACTACGATGAGACCTTCTCACCCGTAGCGAAGCTAAAGTCCGTCCGAATCATGTTAGCAATTGCCACATTCTATGATTATGAAATATGGAAAATGGACGTCAAAACGGCATTCCTTAATAGCTACATTAAGGAAGAATTGTATATGATGCAGCCGGAAGGTTTTGTCGATCCTAAGAATGCTAACAAGGTATGCAAGCTCCAGCGCTCCATCTATGGGATGGTGCAAGCATCTCGGAGTTGGAACATTCGCTTTGATGAAATGATCAAAGCGTTTGGGTTTATGCAGACTTATGGAGAAGCCTGCGTTTACAAGAAAGTGACTGGGAGCTCTGTAGGATTTCTCATATTATATGTGGATGACATACTATTGATGGGAAATGATATAGAACTTTTGGAAAGCATAATGGCCTACTTGAATAAATGTTTTTCAATGAAGGACCTTGGAGAAGCTGCTTACACATTAGGCATCAAGATCTATAGAGATAGATCGAGACGCCTCATAGGTCTTTCACAAAGCACATACCTTGATAAGATATTGAAGAAGTTTAATATGGAACAGTCCAAGAAGGGGTTCTTGCCTGTATTGCAAGGTGTGAAATTGAGCTTGGTTCAAAGCCCGACCACGGCAGAAGATAGAGAAAAGATGAGTGTCATCCCCTATGCCTCAGCCATAGGGTCTATTATGTATGCCATGTTGTGTACCAGACCTGATGTAAACCTTGCCGTAAGTTTGGTAGGGAGGTACCAAAGTAATCCCGGCATGGAAGAATGGATAGCGGTCAAGAATATCCTGAAGTACCTGAAAAGGACTAAGGATATGTTTCTCATTTATGAAGGTGACGAAGAGCTCGTCGTAAAGGGTTATGTCGATGCTAGCTTCGACACAGATCTGGATGACTCCAAGTCACAAACCAGATACGTGTATATTTTGAATGGTGGGGCAGTAAGCTGGTGCAGTTGCAAGCAAAGCGTCATGGCGGGATCTACATGTGAAGCGGAGTACATGGTAGCCTCAGGGGCTAGCACATGAAGCAATCTGGATGAAGGAGTTCATTACCGACCTAGGAGTTATTCCCAATGCGTCGGGCCCGATGACTCTCTTCTGTGACAACACTGGAGCTATTGCCCTTGCCAAGGAGCCCAGGTTTCACAAGAAGACCAGACACATCAAGCGTCGCTTCAACTCCATTCGTGAAAATGTTCAAGATGGAGACATAGATATTTGTAAAGTGCATACGGATCTGAATGTCACAGATCCGTTGACTAAACCTCTTCCACGAGCAAAACATGGTCAACGCCAGAACTCTATGGGTGTTCGATTCATCACAATGTAACTAGATTACTGACTCTAGTGCAAGTGGGAGACTGTTGGAAATATGCCCTAGAGGCAATAATAAAATGGTTATTATTATTTTCCTTGTTCATGATAATTGTCTATCATTCATGCTATAATTGTATTGATCGGAAACCGTAGTACATGTGTGAATACATAGACCACAACATGTCCCTAGTGAGCCTCTAGTTGACTAGCTCGTTGATCAACAGATGGTCATGGTTTCCTGACTATGGACATTGGATGTCATTGATAACGGGATCACAACATTAGGAGAATGATGTGATGGACAAGACCCAATCCTAAGCATAGCACAAGATTGTGTAGTTCGTTTACTAAAGCTTTTCTAATGTCAAGTATCATTTCCTTAGACCATGAGACCGTGCAACTCCCGGATACCATAGGAATGCTTTGGGTGTACCAAACGGCACAACGTAACTGGGTGGCTATAAAGGTGCACTACAGGTATCTCCGAAAGTGTCCGTTGAGTTGGTACGAATCGAGACTGGGATTTGTCACTCCGTATGACGGAGAGGTATCTCTGGGCCCACTCGGTAATGCATCCTCATAATGAGCTCAATGTGACTAAGTAGTTGGTTAAGGGATCATGCATTATGGAATGAGCAAAGTGACTTGCCGGTAACGAGATTGAATGAGGTATTAGGATACCGACGATCGAATCTCGGGCAAGTAACATTCCGATTGACAAAGGGAATTGTATACGGGATTACTTGAATCCTCGACATCGTGGTTCATCCGATGAGATCATCGTGGAACATGTGGGAGCCAACATGGGTATCCAGATCTCGCTGTTGGTTATTGGCCAGAGAGCTGTCTCGGTCGTGTCTGCATGATTCCCGAACCCGTAGGGTCTACACACTTAAGGTTCGATGACGCTAGGGTTATAAGGAAGATTTGTATGTGATCACCGAATGTTTTTCGGAGTCCCGGATGAGATCCTGGATGTCACGAGGAGTTCCGGAATGGTCCGGAGGTGAAGATTTATATATGGGAAGTCATCATACGGTCACCGGAAATATTCGGGGGTATACCGGTATTGTACCGGGACCACCGGAGGGGTTTCGAGGGTCCACCGAGAGGGTCCACCTGCCCCGAAGGGCCTTATGGGTTGTAGGTGAAAGGGAACCATCCCCTAAGTGGGCTGGGCGCCATCCCCCCTAGGGCCCATGCGCCTAGGGTTTGGGGGGACCCTAAAGGGGGCGCTCCCCTTGCTTGGGGGGCAAGCCCCCTCCCCCTTGGCCGCCGCCCCCCTCTAGATCTCATCTAGAGGGGACGCCCCCCTTCCCCCTTCTCCCTATAAATAGAGGGGTGGAGGGAGGGCTGCAGCACCACATCCAAGGTGCAGCCCCTCCCCTCCCCAACACCTCTCCTCCTCCGCGTGAGTTTGGCGAAGCCCTGCCGGAGAACTGCCACTCCATCACCACCACGTCGTCGTGCTGCTGCTGGAGCTATCTTCCTCAACCTCTCCCTCCTCCTTGCTGTATCAAGGTGCAGGAGACGTCATCGGGCTGCACGTGTGTCGAACGCGGAGGTGCCGTTGTTCGGCGCTTAGATCAGAATCCACCGCGATCTGAATCGCTACGAGTACGACTGCTTCATCGGTGTTCTTGTAACGCTTCCGACTCGCGATCTTCAAGGGTATGAAGATGCACTCCCCTATCTCTTGTTGCTAGTTACTCCATAGATTGATCTTGGTGATGCGTAGAATTTTTTTAATTTCTACAACAATCCCCAACACTGACGTCATAATTGTGTTCGAGGGATGCTTGGCCCTTGTCATCTTTCCAGCTTCGCAGGCACCACACTGATGATCTTTCTTGAACTTGACGCCTTCGATGCCTACGACGTGTTTCTTCTTCGCGAGAGTGTACAAGTTCCTCATGCCAGCATGCCCTGGCCTCTGATGCCAGAGCCAGCACTCTGAAGCTTTTGCTAGAAGACATACGACTAGCTGTGGTCCTGCTGAGAAATCTACCATGTACAAATCATCTTTCCGATACCCTTCAAAGACT